>NC_056737.1:1121703589-1121908589 GCF_019279795.1 Protopterus annectens | reverse complement strand
AATAATACAATTTCACAGGTGCAGTAACATGACATTTTGCATCACATCAAAATTATGATAACAATAATTTTTGAAATGACAATACAAATCAAATCTGATAATCTTAGACATTGACTAGACCTTTTCTCTTGAAATATAATAGGTGTAATAGGTTAGGCTTAAAACGACCCTCGGGTCAATAGCCTAGTAACCACATATGAACCTGTAAATCTATTAAGGGGCCTATCTCAAATTCCTAATTGCCAAAAAGCTCAGTCTGGTTAAGTGACTTCTCAAGGTAACACAGTAGGCAAATGATGGTGGAAAAATTCCAACTGTCTACCCCTGGTACTGAGAGCACCTCATTAGCAAGCCAGAGGCTTAAGACTCCTCTGTGGTAACTGTCAGCTTATCTGCATTTATCCAAGGTTTTTGACAGTGTAGTAGCTCAATTTTGCATCATCAACAAACTGGTCAAATCCAATATAAATCCTTGTGTGTCCAACTGGATTGCCAGGTGGTGCAATAATAAACAATGCTCTGTTAGGGTTACTGCTTCACTATCCCGCAAGGGACATGTCACCAGTGGTGCATCCCAGAGCTCTGCTTTGGGACCACTTCAACTTGGCATCTACTTTTTCTGATGTTAAATCTGATATATAAGGCCTCTGGTTAACTAAGTTCATGGAAAATTATAAGCTGAAGCTCATAAACTACCCTGCACACACTCGGATCCTCCAAGAAAACTTAACTCGAACAAACCTATGGCATCAAAATCATGGTCTAAAGCTGATTGCCAATAGAATTTAGCATCATGTAGTTTGAGAAATGAAAACTGTCACATGCCCATTAACTGAACAATACCCTACTTAAAATAGACACTGGGCACCTTCATGGGTAATGAACGCATATTTGATGGTCACTTATCCACTGTTATTAATAAACTCTTGTATATCACCTAACGGATTACTAAGGGCAACTCCTTTTGGTGTAAAGAGGTCACCGTTCTCTTCTCATCCCTCATAAGGCCCATACTAGAATACAGTGTACCCTTTGGTTTGGACTTAAACAAATACTTATCCAAACTTAAAAAAAAGATTCCTCATTAAAAATGAAGATTTCAAGGATGAGCTCCCCATGGTATCCAGTCCATCAAAAAGCCCTGTCTTTCTATTTCTGTCTTCTACGTCACCTAAAGATAACTATGGATCAATCAATATACCTGGTCTACAAAGTTATAAATGACCGGGTCTTGCTCTACTGCAACACAAATCCAACAACAAGGGACCAAAATCTATATTGAAACATAAATAGAAAATGCTGGAATGACAGATATTTCTCCCAAAGAATTTCCCACCAGAGGAACAAATTCACACTTTTTGTAAAACAAAGCATGTCCCTCACTATCTTCAACTCAATAAATGGATGGAAAACCACAAATTTACCCCAGGCCTAAGTCTATTTATCCTTAATGGGTAGGGGTTGTAACTAGCTGGGTGTCCCAGTGGGACTGTAATGGTTTCAAAAGCCTTTAATGGTCTATTGCCTGCAAGCAATGACTAAACCTGTGAAGCGATATACCACAAGAGATATGTATTCGGAGATACAAAGTGTGACTTTAATGTGTCTTCTAGATTACTGTATGATCTCAAGAAACTTTGACAAAGAGAGTTGAAGAGTTACACTTGGTAATAAGTAACATATAAATATAAATTTGTTTATATATTTATCTGAAATGTGTTAAAGGGGTAGCTGGCCCATTTTCAGCTTAGACATGAGGGGGATGAGATTCCCACATTGAACAAGTACAAATGCAATTATACAGGTACCAAAAGAACAGTTTTTAATATTACTAGGACTTAAATATGAAAGGCAAGGAATATTTAGCACAAGATGTCCATGGATAGGTACTATTTCAGATGGCAATTTTGATATGTTTGTGGATGAGAGATGGATTATAAAGAAGTTTTGAAAATATGCTTTGAACTTAGTTTTCCAGATTGCCTGGGAAAGGGATTACACAGTATGGACACTGCTCATGAAAAGCTGCTGTCAACAAGTTTGTCAGTAGTGGGAGATGCAAAAACAGGGAATAAAAGTACACATTGTCTAAGCGGGGGAGTGCTAAAAAAGGAAATCTAATAAATTATTGTCTCTGAGCTGACTGCAGTCAGAACTAATCAAGTAATGAGTTTCACGCAGTTTTTTTGTACTCTTTGTTCCTACATTGTGTGAAATGGAGTTTGTACACATGAGTTTGGAGGGACAGCTTTCTGTAACTCCTGCAGCAGAATTTCTTTTATAGGGAAAAAAATGTCCGTGTTAAATGCATTGCTTCAATTAGTTCTGACCAAGATGATGTCCAACCTGATGAATCCCTAGGAAGCTACAAAGTCAGAAGATTAAATAAAGTACTAGAAGCATCTAACTCATCTGGTTGGAGAAAGACGCAAATGTGAGAGCTATGCATAGGTCAGCATGTCAGTTAGGGTTAATGAGTCAAGCTCGCACATTTGTATTATGGGCTGCTCCCAGGATGGATCTTGTAACCCTGTTACATACAGAGCTAAGTTTACAGATGTTGGTCTGACAGAGATTAAATGGCATATAGAAACAGGGGGAGAACTACATGGCAATGTTTGTTTCTTTAACTGTCACAACTTTGAATGTCTTTTTCACAGTAGAGGAGGGTTGCTTTAGATTTTGACAAAACTACATCAAAGTAAAATGCCTCAATATTTCAAAGGCATTACCTAGACAACAAAGCCTCAGATGTAGTTTGATACCCACTGGGGTCCATTTCAGGGCTCCAGACTTTCTTGGCACCATATTCATAGACTTGGTCTTGAAGGGATGGAGCAGTATGGAGCTGTTAGAGACGATTTTTTTTCTAAAGCATGAAAGCGATATAAAGCATGAGTGTTCAGCTTCGACTATGGTGGTGAGGGTGCATGATTGGCTGGGTGAGAGGGCAGATAATATTACAATCTGCACCATCTGCATCTTCAACAATAAAAAAATCCAATGCAGTGTTGTCACATATCATTTACGGAGAGGAAAAAGAAGAGACAAGCTGTAGAACTGCAGGGTACACCAGCTGTCACTACCTTGACAGAGGAAAGATGTGAACTGAACTTTACTATATAAAGTGTAAGCCATTGTTGAAAAAAATGACATCTTGAATTGTAACCCAGATTATACCATCTGATCAAGCAGACAGTCATGTGATATGTATTAAATGCCTTGCTGAAGTCCAGGAAAAGGATGCTTCTACATCGGCCTCTTTTCATGGCAGTTGCAATGTAATTAGATTATGAATCAGTGCAGTTTCTACATCATATTTAGGTAAGAATCCATATGGAAATCAATTAGTAGATTATAACTGTAGCAGTGTAAGTTGTAGATGAAACACTTTTTCAAACTGTTTTGCAAGTTTGCTCATGAAACAGATTGAAAGAGATATGCTGATAATACTTTTTATGTAAAAAACTCATTACAAAGCCCCTTCTTCATTTCCTCCTTTGAGACGCTGCAGAAGCGTTTTACATACAAAAGCGCACCATATACTCCATACAGCCTTTCAGTCCTCAGCAGGATATGATTGGCATATACTCCATGCAGCCTTTCAGTCCTCAGCAGGATATGACTGGTTGCATGCATGTCATGGTTGAAAATAGAAGGCTTCAATCAGGTTTCTAATACTCCAAAGATCTCAAACTTATGCAGTGCTAACAAGTACTCATACTCTGGTATTTGTCAGCAATACACTTAGCAGTGGTCAACAGTGGTTTAGGTCCTTTAGTCTAAGTCAACAACTAGTCTGAGAGGTAGCTGAGTCGGTAATTTGGGTTCATCTTGTAAGTGAGCACAAACTGGGTGGCTGTCCCTGTGGCAAACCAAGTCTTTTCTTATGTGAAACAGTAAACTGACTTTAGGAATGTTAACCTTTGCTCTTGGGCAAGTGATGGTTGAGAAAGATTTAGACCATCTGAAGTACAATACGAGAAAGGTGAGGAAGGTATATTTCATCATATCAGAGGAGACCAGGATGCTTGTACTCATAAGCAAGGAGAACAGGCATGATATATTTAGGAAAAGCAGTGTCAGTGGTGCAACAGGTAGCACACTTGCCTTTTGTGCAGAAGACTGTGGATTCTATTCTCACACCATGTAGATCAATACTCATACTACAGTGCAGCATACGCAGGGTTACTGATACTACAGTGCAGCATATGCAGGGTTACTGATACTACGGTGCAGCATACGCAGGGTTACTGATACTACAGTGCGGCATGAGCAGGGTTACTGATACTACAGTGCAGCATGAGCAGGGTTACTGATACTACAGTGCAGCATATGCAGGGTTACTGATACTGCAGTGCAGTGTGAGCAGGGTTACTGATACTACAGTGTGGCATGAGCAGGGTTACTGATACTATAGTGCAGCATATGCATGGTTACTGATACTACAGTGCAGCATACACAGGGTTACTGATACAGGTGTATATCACATAATCGAAATCTCAAAATATCGAACACCATAAACTTGAACTTCGAATGTCGAAATGTGATAAAATCGAAAGCTCAGAACAGCAAATTTTTTCCCAGGGAAAAAAATTGCTGTTCCAAGAAACACACACACAACACAAGCACACCAAAAAAAGTAATCCACACATATACACTTAAAATCCTACTTCTAACCCTACACTAAACTGTACATACACTACTATCAATCCACTTACCTTAACCCAAACCCTAACCCTAAGGTCCCTAACTATCGCACACTCACCTTACCCGCTCCCTAACCCTAAGGTCCCTAACTATCGCACACTCACCTTACCCTCTCCCTAACCCTAAGGCCCCTAACTATCACACACTCACCTTACCCGCTCCCTAACCCTAAGGGCTTTAACTATCCCATTCCCACACTCACCTTCACCCGGTCCATTTGCACACTTACCTTAACCCGGTCTGTAACCTTCTCACCACAGTGGAGGAAATAGCGAAGTAGCAGAAACAGTCCACCAAATTCTTTCCCTAGGAAAGAATTCAATGTTCTGCAGCTTCACTATTTTCAACGTTCACTGTTTTGGGTTCGATATTATAACATTCGATGTTTTACTACTTCAATGTTATAATATAAACCTACTGATACTACTGATACTACAGTGTAGCATATGTAGGGTTACTGATACTACAGTGCAGCATACGCAGGGTTACTGATACTACAGTGCAGCATGAGCAGGGTTACTGATACTAAAGTGCAGCATACACAGGGTTACTGATACTACAGTGCAGCATGAGCAGGGTTACTGATACTACAGTGCAGCATATGCAGGGTTACTGATACTACAGTGCAGCATGAGCAGGGTTACTGATACTACAGTGCAGCATATGCAGGTTACTGATACTACAGTGCAGCATATGCAGGTTACTGATACTACAGTGCAGCATGAGAATGGTTACTGATACTACAGTGCAGCATGAGAATGGTTACTGATACTACAGTGCAGCATACGCAGGGTTACTGATACTACAGTGCAGGATGACCAGGGTTAATGATACTACAGTACATCATGAGCAGGGTTACTGATACTACAGTGCAGCATACACAGGGTTACTGATACTACAGTGCAGCATGAACAGGGCTACTGATACTATACTGCAGCATGGGCAGGGTTACTGATACTACAGTGTAGCATATGCAGGGTTACTGATACTACAGTGCAGCATATGCAGGGTTACTGATACTACAGTGCAGCATACACAGGGTTACTGATACTACAGTGCAGCATGAGCAGGGTTACTGATACTACAGTGCAGCATACGCAGGGTTACTGATACTACAGTGCAACATATGCAGGGTTACTGATACTACAGTGCAGCATGAGTAGTGTAATGATACTGCAGTACAGCATGAGCAGGGTTACTGATACTACAGTGCAGCATAAACAGGGTTACTGATAATATAGGGCAGCATGAACAAGGCTACTGATACTATACTGCAGCATGAGCAGGGTTACTGATACTACAGTGCAGCACATGCAGGGTTACTGATACTACAGTGCAGCATGAGCAGGGTTACTGAAACTACAGTGTAGCATGAGCAGGGTTACTAATACTACAGTGCAGCATATGCAGGGTTACTGATACTACAGTGCAGCATGAGAAGGGTTACTGATACTACGGTGCAGCATACGCAGGGTTACTGATACTACAGTGCAGGATGACCAGGGTTAATGATACTACAGTACATCATGAGCAGGGTTACTGATACTACAGTGCAGCATACACAGGGTTACTGATACTACAGTGCAGCATGAACAGGGCTACTGATACTATACTGCAGCATGAGCAGGGTTACTGATACTACAGTGCAGCATATGCAGGTTACTGATACTACAGTGCAGCATGAGCAGGGTTACTGAAACTACAGTGCAGCATGAGCAGGGTTACTGATACTACAGTGCAGCATATGCAGGGTTACTGATACTACAGTGCAGCATGAGAAGGGTTACTGATACTACAGTGCAGCATACGCATGGTTACTGATACTACAGTGCAGCATACGCAGAGTTACTGATACTACAGTGCAGCATGAGTAGTGTAATGATACTGCAGTACAGCATGAGCAGGGTTACTGATACTACAGTGCAGCATACACAGGGTTACTGATACTATAGTGCAGCATGAACAAGGCTACTGATACTATACTGCAGCATGAGCAGGGTTACTGATACTACAGTGCAGCATATGCAGGATTACTGATACTACAGTGCAGCATGAGCAGGGTTACTGAAACTACAGTGCAGCATGAGCAGGGTTACTGATACTACAGTGCAGCATATGCAGGGTTACTGATACTACAGTGCAGCATATGCAGGGTTACTGATACTACAGTGCAGCATGAGCAGGGTTACTGATACTACAGTGCAGCATATGCAGGGTTACTGATACTACAGTGCAGCATGAGCAGGGTTACTGATACTACAGTGCAGCATACGCAGGGTTACTGATACTACAGTGCAGCATGTGCAGGGTTACTGAAACTACAGTGCAGCATGAGCAGGGTTACTGATACTACAGTGTAGCATATGCAGGGTTACTGATACTACAGTGCAGCATATGCAGGGTTACTGATACTACAGTGCAGCATGAGCAGGGTTACTGATACTACAGTGCAACATACACAGGGTTACTGATACTACAGTGCAGCATGAGTAGGGTTAATGATACTACAGTACAGCATGAGCAGGGTTACTGATACTACAGTGCAGCATACACAGGGTTACTGATACTACAGTGCAACATGAACAGGGCTACTGATACTATACTGTAGCATGAGCAGGGTTACTGATACTACAGTGCAACAAATGCAGGATCACTGATACTACAGTGTAGCATATGCAGGGTTACTGATACTACAGTGCAGCATATGCAGGGTTACTGATACTACAGTGCAGCATGAGCAGGGTTACTGATACTACAGTGCAGCATATGCAGGTTACTGATACTACAGTGCAGCATATGCAGGTTACTGATACTACAGTGCAGCATGAGAATGGTTACTGATACTACAGTGCAGCATGAGAATGGTTACTGATACTACAGTGCAGCATATGCAGGGTTACTGATACTACAGTGCAGGATGACCAGGGTTAATGATACTACAGTACATCATGAGCAGGGTTACTGATACTACAGTGCAGCATACACAGGGTTACTGATACTACAGTGCAGCATGAACAGGGCTACTGATACTATACTGCAGCATGGGCAGGGTTACTGATACTACAGTGTAGCATATGCAGGGTTACTGATACTACAGTGCAGCATATGCAGGGTTACTGATACTACAGTGCAGCATGCACAGGGTTACTGATACTACAGTGCAGCATGAGCAGGGTTACTGATACTACAGTGCAGCATATGCAGGGTTACTGATACTACAGCGCAACATATGCAGGGTTACTGATACTACAGTGCAGCATGAGTAGTGTAATGATACTGCAGTACAGCATGAGCAGGGTTACTGATACTACAGTGCAGCATAAACAGGGTTACTGATAATATAGGGCAGCATGAACAAGGCTACTGATACTATACTGCAGCATGAGCAGGGTTACTGATACTACAGTGCAGCACATGCAGGGTTACTGATACTACAGTGCAGCATGAGCAGGGTTACTGAAACTACAGTGTAGCATGAGCAGGGTTACTGATACTACAGTGCAGCATATGCAGGGTTACTGATACTACAGTGCAGCATGAGAAGGGTTACTGATACTACGGTGCAGCATACGCAGGGTTACTGATACTACAGTGCAGGATGACCAGGGTTAATGATACTACAGTACATCATGAGCAGGGTTACTGATACTACAGTGCAGCATACACAGGGTTACTGATACTACAGTGCAGCATGAACAGGGCTACTGATACTATACTGCAGCATGAGAAGGGTTACTGATACTACAGTGCAGCATATGCAGGTTACTGATACTACAGTGCAGCATGAGCAGGGTTACTGAAACTACAGTGTAGCATGAGCAGGGTTACTGATACTACAGTGCAGCATATGCAGGGTTACTGATACTACAGTGCAGCATGAGAAGGGTTACTGATACTACAGTGCAGCATACGCATGGTTACTGATACTACAGTGCAGCATACGCAGAGTTACTGATACTACAGTGCAGCATGAGTAGTGTAATGATACTGCAGTACAGCATGAGCAGGGTTACTGATACTACAGTGCAGCATACACAGGGTTACTGATACTATAGTGCAGCATGAACAAGGCTACTGATACTATACTGCAGCATGAGCAGGGTTACTGATACTACAGTGCAGCATATGCAGGATTACTGATACTACAGTGCAGCATGAGCAGGGTTACTGAAACTACAGTGCAGCATGAGCAGGGTTACTGATACTACAGTGCAGCATATGCAGGGTTACTGATACTACAGTGCAGCATATGCAGGGTTACTGATACTACAGTGCAGCATGAGCAGGGTTACTGATACTACAGTGCAGCATATGCAGGGTTACTGATACTACAGTGCAGCATGAGCAGGGTTACTGATACTACAGTGCAGCATACGCAGGGTTACTGATACTACAGTGCAGCATGTGCAGGGTTACTGAAACTACAGTGCAGCATGAGCAGGGTTACTGATACTACAGTGTAGCATATGCAGGGTTACTGATACTACAGTGCAGCATATGCAGGGTTACTGATACTACAGTGCAGCATGAGCAGGGTTACTGATACTACAGTGCAACATACACAGGGTTACTGATACTACAGTGCAGCATGAGTAGGGTTAATGATACTACAGTACAGCATGAGCAGGGTTACTGATACTACAGTGCAGCATACACAGGGTTACTGATACTACAGTGCAACATGAACAGGGCTACTGATACTATACTGTAGCATGAGCAGGGTTACTGATACTACAGTGCAACAAATGCAGGATCACTGATACTACAGTGCAGCATGAGCAGGGTTACTGATACTACAATGCAGCATGAGCAGGGTTACTAATACTACAGTGCAGTATATTCCGGGTTACTGATATTACAGTGCAGCATATGCAGGGTTACTGATACTACAGTGCAGCATGAGCAGGGTTACTGATACTACAGTGCAGCATACACAGGGTTACTGATACTACAGTGCAGCATGAGCAGGGTTTCTTCACTCTGGACTGTGCTGCCCTTTGGATGAGATGTTAAACAGAGGTCCCATCTGCTTGAGTTGGTGATAGCTCAGGTGAATGTAAAAGATCCCATGGCATCTGTGGGACAAACCCAATTAACAAGGATAGATAAATAAATGGAAAAAGAGTAATAGTTGGTGATGGTTGAAGTAAGGCAAGGCAATAAACACACAACAGAGAACAGAAAGGGAACTGACAGAAACAGCTGTGTCTGGACTGTGCAAAGCTGTTTTGCAAACCATTTGAAGAGTTAATTTGGAGGACAGAAAACCAAGCAGAACTCAGGAACTGGTACAAAAAAACTTCAATAATAGTAAAAATGACCAGGTAGCCCAAAACCTGCAGTGAAGCTTTATTGCCAAATTTAAAAACTGTGGTTATGCCAAAGTTAAAAATTATGGTTATGCCACTTTGGAGCACTGACATACAGTTTCTGGCATACTAGGTATATGATCCCTATTTTTTAAGCTGATACAAGTTGGTTAATTTTTGAAGCACCAGTAGTATGCCAGACTGAACACAAACAAAAAAATGAATCAAATGCATAACCATTAACAAAGCAAAAACCTGAACAAAATTAAAAGCAAATGCATTATTTTCCGTGGTCTGATATAAAACTCTTTACTTGCATCACAGTATATTCCTGTCATACATTATAAAATACATTTTAAAAATACAATAAATTAAACATGAAAAAATAATTTCAAATGACAGTGAAGTTTATAATTAGGCTAATTAGTATGGCTTACCTGATACAATTGTAATTCCTTCTTTACAGCAAAAATTAATAAAATATTGTTTTCCACAAGTTTATCTATTAGTTGTCCAAGTGAAGGGTACTCCTGCAAAACAAAAATTACTTCTCTAGAATGTATATATACAATATGTCTAGTAAACATTACTATCAGAGTATTTAGTAAATTACACAAAATATGCAAGAAATACCTACGCAGTGATACCAAGCATTCATTTATTAGTGTGCCATTAGAACACAAGCTAGTGTAATGATTACTTGAAAATGTGTTAAGTATGTACATATGTCTATAAACTTATGCAGAACTCCAGAAGTATTTTACAGTTCTGCTTATAAACATTAAATACACAATAAAAGGTGTATTTTATAATCTTTATAATGCTTTGACTGTTATCAGTCTAATCCAGTTCCATCCAAATATTCCATTTTGCTATTATGAATTTTGCTAAATTTTAAATATAAAAACTTAACATTCTGCATTGTAACATCGAAAGTATACAGACGTCCCATCCTTCACTGGAACAAGAAAAGTATCACTCCAAATCCATCACTAGATTTCTTATCTCAGTAAAATTGTACTATAGTCCAAACAGTCACCCTATGTAGTGTGTAATATATTAGGCACAAAGTTACCTTTGATGGTGTACTGTTGTGCTGAAGTATTTTAAGCTTTTTCTCTTTATTACTTTCAATTTGTTGTGTGGCTTAAAATTCAAAATTCTACTGCATTGCATTGTATTTAAATATCTCTGTTGCACCCTGTTAATGTTGTGAAACTTTATGTAAAATCTGTGTGACTTCTGATGATTAGCTGTATTTATACACTGCCACTGTTATTTTCATGGCCGAAAAGAGTTTAAGGACCAGCCCCCCCACATGCACAGTTAGCAAAAGAATAAATAAAATCAATGTCTTTTGCTTTAATATATGCATTTTAGGATTATAGTCACTTGTTGAAATCACCCAAGTTTGAGTTACAGCTAATTGTTTGTGATGTCATTTGCTCATGTTTCTTTACTGGCATGTCAACAAAGTGAGATGAAGAATACTTACAGGATAATGACTTGTGGGTGGTTTGAAGTCATTGCACCTGGGACAAAGAGAGAGAGGCAGGTGTTACACTGCCTGTCAGTGATTACTCTTTTTGTAAGGTGCAGCAACAATGAAAATAATAAAGTAATGGGGGTGTGGGGGTAATATCGCTCACAGAGGGGGTTGCAGGGGGTCAAAAATGCATTGTATTAGTGTCACGTGTTTTGAATCCGATGAACCTGAGTGCATCATACCTCTCAACCTCTTAGTGTAAGAAATCTGTAATGGAGGAGCAAAGGCCCAAATATAGGCACAGATTATTGCTCTTGTAAACTTAGAAAGTTACTATAATAGGTTTGTGTAACCATGCAGTTCCTGAAAGATATAAAGTCTGAAACTCAAATGTGTATAATTATTTAATATCTTCTGTCCTCAGCAATTAGCCAGAAAATGACAATTTTTTAAGCAACAGAGCAAAAGTTTGAAGCAAGAATATGGAAATTCTGCTTAAATATTGGCAGTTGAGAGGTACACATATATTCTGAAAATATATCGATTTGAGATACAATTTACAAGTACTGACAACAGAGCTGCTGTGATGCCAGATCCAATTAAATGAGCTCCTAAACTTGTAATGCACCTTATTTATTATTCTGTGAATAAGGAAGGCATTGGTTTTCATCTCATATATTATCTTGTTTGCTGTATGAAATGATGCGCTATACATATTCCAGGATTATTCTGGTATTAACAGACTCTACAGGAGTAATAATCTTGTACTACCTAAATAGGCTGGTGTTGTGTTACCTTTTGGTGTACTATGTACACTGACGTATTTATCTGTGTTTGCATATGCATCAGGCAAAGGACCAAGACTAGAGAGTTTTTTGAATTATAATTTATATCATCTTCAGCCATATTTTAAAGAAACAAAACATTTAACACATTTCAATGTATCTATCTATCTATCTATATATATATATATATATATATATATATATATATATACATATATTTACACACACACACACACACACACACACACACACACACACACACACATACATATGACATGCAAAATATAAGGCTTCATCAAAATGAATGGACAAATTACCATCACAGTAGATTTGGAGTACTCATTGTTTTCATCCAAGTGGCACTCTCCGTCGTTTGGAATGACAATTCCAGCCAGTTTGCTGTCCATTCCAAAATGGAAACCTGCATCACTTACAAACAACAATAAATGCATCGAGTCATTTCTCCAGCCAATTTTTTCCTACAATGAGAATAATAATCATATTAGCAATTAGCAATGATTTTATTTACAAATATATTAATTATAAATTTATGTAAATAATGGCAACTTTATTAAAAATTAAAAATATCCATTGCAAATAAAAATGTATCAATATATGAGATGTACAACAAACATTTTCCTTTATTTGCTGTCACGTTTCTACATCTCATCTCCAGTCCCATCCTGGCACACCTACATGAGAAGTTTAATATATTTTCATGTATTTTCATATGTCATATTAATACTCTGTGGTACTAAGTGGGTTTACTGCAGAAGCTCATGCACTAGTAGTTTGCAATACACTGGCTCTCTGCCACTTACTTGAATAAGCAAGGGCTCTAACTCCAACTATCCCAGCCTCCTATTTCTATATAGCTCTCTCAACACTTGACCCTATAAAGCTGTATAGCACTACAAGAACCACAACTCTAACCCTAAAACTCTCACTATTTCCCAACTGGAATCCCTGGTCCCTTACCCTAAACCTCTACTCTCCTTCCCTAATCCTAAAGTCCTCGATCGCTCCCTAAATCTAAAACTCCAATCCTGTCTGTAAACCTAAATTCCCTGATTGCTCCTTAACACTAATGCTGCACTCCATCTCCCTAACTCTAAAACTTCCTTCCTAATCCCCAAACCTAAAACTCCCTTCCGGTGTCCTAAACCCTAAAATATTATAGTCCTGCTTCCTAACCCTAAAATCATCGTCCCTTTGCCTTCCCATGGCTGCTTGCCTGAATTCGTATTTCAGTTCAAAGAAGAGAAGCAGTTTACATGTGCTACAAAGTATTCAGTCCCTGTCTTTGAGATAGTGGTTTCTGAAAGCAGCAACTTACATGTGCTACATTGTATTCAGTCCCTGTCTTTGAAATAGTGGTTTCTGAAAGCAGCAACTTACATGTGCTACAATGTATTCAGTCCCTGTCTTTGACATAGTGGTCTCTAAAAGCTTGGGACTTGAGTGCTTTTAGTGTTCATGTACAAAGCTGAATTTCTCATACAGAGAAAAATAGAAAGTTGTTTACAGCAATGCCCTTTTCAGCTACTTGCTCTGTCACAGGGGAATGTGCTCCTAACACCAGATGTATATTTTAAAGATGCACACCATCATTCCTCACATTGGTCATGTGATAATACAGCTGATAATACGGGGTTGCAGTAGTAAAGTTTTTTAGATGTCTACATCTGGAGTGAGACTGAAGTTCAAGTCACAGTGCCATAAATTCTACAAGAAAAGGGGGATATCTACTTTGTACAGCAGTCCGCTGCCTGCTGTGCATCATCAGCTTCTTGAATGACTTTCAAAAATTTCCAGCCATCTGCAACAACAGCCTGATCACCTGTTTTCTTGCTCACTGGTAAGACTTTTTTCTGTGTCACATTTTTAGTATGGATGCTATCAGGCAGAATTCCAGCAAATGTAAGCCAAGTTTTACTCTTAATGCAGCAGAACAACCAGATAAAATATGGAGTAAATTGCAATGTTGGTATACACAACACATTACTAAGTGTAAAACCTTATTAGGGCAAGATGACATATAGGCAAGTAAGTGGATTGTAACATTTGATTGGTATTTGCAACAAAAAAATAAAGTATATCATAGTAAATATTTATTGTGTGATTCAAGAGAAACTGCATTTTGTGTATTATGCCATAAAAAAGTATTGCATGATATTGCTAAAAAAATAGACTGTGCAGACAGATCTGTTCTTGATAAAGAATTAATTAAGGGTACACAGTTTTCATTATATCCAGATCTAAAGCAGTTATGTCCTGTCAGTACATTAATCTCTGAATTACAATAGCAATCAAATCTTTTATTGACAGAGTCCCCTGTAGATCTTGTAACTCCCTTTAAAAATTATGTACAAGCATGGAATGATGCCATGGCTACACATACAGATGAGGACAGAAATAAAGCTTATGATACATTGACAGAAGAATTTAATACATTTTTAAAAGAAAAACAAAGTGAGTTTAAAATGTTCAGAAATGACATACAAGATCTCTGTCAAAAGTGCATAGGAGCCCTGCAGTCAACAGAGGAATCTAATAACAGGTATCATACCTCCCTTAAACACTTACAGGTAGAAATGGCAGACCTTAAACCAGAGTCTGAAGGAAAAGGAAGAAGAATTAGATGAATTAACAGAGACTAACCTCCAAAATACTATTTTGATATCCCATCTTAAGGAAGAGTTAAAAAACACAAAACCAGTCCAAATTATAGTACAGGGACAGGGAACCACTACAGATTTATATACACAGTCTAGATTATTACAGAGCTTACCACAATGGAATGATAAAAAAAGGCATATTTTATAACATGCTTGCATTTGAAGAATGGGTGGCATACACAGCAGGATCTTATTTATGGACAGATGCATTACTTAGATGTTTCTGGATTTTCATTCCCAAATGTTTTAAAACTTTCATTCAATTAAAACAAGATGATTATCAGTTAAACACTAAAGTAGGATGTGTGACAACCATTTTAATGGCATTTACACAAGGGCAGCCTCTCACAGCCAAATTATTAGATATTTTAAAATTACTACCACAGATAAATTAATGGAACAAAGTGAACATTTCAGACTTGCATTTCAAATCATATATCAAAAAAAAACAGACAGAGACATGGGAAAAAGAGACATACAAAAACAGTTAATACATTGCTTCTTAGAACAAGTCAAAGGGGTTCCATGGGATATTAAATGTATCTATGAAGAAAATTCTGATGTCCTCACTGATTTGGTACAAAAACTAATGAGGGGACGGACTATGGCTGATGATGGGACATTATACTCGCATCATATCTTTGCATTTGAAGATAATAGTGAGCTATTTGAAGTAATTGGTGAGGTAAAAAACAGGGGAAGGCAAAGGTGGCGTGACCAACCACCAGCAGAAAGAGCTGCGTCAGCACCACCAGCTCCTGCCTCTATGTCTGTAGTATCAGGATTAAGCACAGGTAATGAGCAAAAGGCACCAACATGCTTCTTTTGTAAAAAATAGGACATGTTAAGCAAAATTGTGATCATTACAAAGCCTTGCGCAAAAAGAAGGAAGAACAGGGGGTGTTTCCAAAAAGAGAGCAAACACATTTACAAGAAAAGTCAGAAAAGCAGGATTATGTACAAAAACCTTACAATGCTGGTAAAGAGAGTTATAAGAGCCATCAATATACAGGAAAAGGGGAAGTATGCCCTGTAGATTTTCAAACAACTTCGCCTGTAAATCAGAAACATTGGATAGAACAGGCAGAAGGAATAGCTAGGCAACAGTTAAAAAAAAGAGATTGAAAAACCTAAATATGTAGATCGTTCAGACACAGAGGAAGATGACAAGCAAAAACATGAGGTGTGTCATATTGCATTTGATAATAAAGGAGAGGATGAGTGGATTTCCTTACAATAGGGATGTGCCCCCCCCCCACTCTGGTATCTTTCCTGACTACCTTTAAAAAGGATCGAGATGGACGACCACTGATTGATATTTGGGTAGAGGGGTCACTGTGGAAAAATGTCTTAATAGACACAGGAGCAGCAGTATCTGTCACAAACAGACAGTTACCAGCAAATCCTATAAAAAAGGTTTGCATTTCAACATTTAATGGCACAGGATGCTATGCAGTGAGTAGCCAAAATGTGGACATAAAGTTTAGTCAAGAGGGACAGACATGGAAGGGTGCATTTTTAATGCATCCATCTTGTTCAAATACCATTATTGGTAAGGACATTCTAGGGCCTTTAGGCATAGTAATTGATTTACCTAATGAAATTCTGTGGATGGGAGACAAACAACAAAGAGAGGAAGAGCAAAGTATAGGTTGCTATGCAATCTCTCTACCTGACAAACCTGAAAAGCCTACAGGCTATGCAAATACAGATAGTGAGGATGTATGGAATCATTTACAACAGCAATTCCCAAATATGTGGTCCAAGGGTCCCAGTGATTGTGGGAAACTAGAAAGCCCAGTAGGGGTAGGAAGTGATCAGAACTATATACCACCTTTTCAAAAACAACATTCCTAGGGATGCAGAAGAACATGTGGAAAAGTGTATTGCAGAATGTGATAAAGAAGGGATTATACTGAAGGGCAACAGTCCTACAAATTCACCAGTCTGGCCAGTTAAGAAAAAAGATGGTAGTTATCATCTTGTTATTGATTTATGGAAGGTTAATCAATATACTACTCCTAGAGCACATTTGATTCCAGGAGTCCCAGAGTTGGCTGCACATATTAAGCCACAAAATAAGTGGTTTACAGTAATAGATTTAGAAAATGGCTTTTTTGCAGTACCACTCAGGAAAAAAGATTGGCCAAGATTTGCCTTTATATTTAAAAACCAGCAATATGTCATGACAAGATTACCACAAAGGTTTCAAACCAGTCCAGTTATTTTTCATCAGACAGTAGGATCCATTCTACAACATTTGGAAAAGGATGATTCAGTAATACGTTACACTGATGATATTTTAATTCAGTCAGAAACAGTAAAGGAGCATGTACGGCTTCTTAAGAGAGTTTTTCATACTCTACAGCAAGCAGGGTTTAAGGTTAAAAGTGAAAAAAATGCAGTTTATGACACAAAAAGTTAAGTTTCTAGGTACTATTATAAAGCCAACAGGAAGGTCTCCTTACCCTATACGTGTACAAGGCATTTTACAAATGGCAAAGCCACTGGCTATAGCCGACTTACATAAATTCATGCGAATCATGAATTACAATAGGGAATTTATAGAGGATTATGCAATCGTGGCTGCTCCCCTATACAAAATGTTACAGGAACAAAAGAACTCCATTTTATTAGAGTGGGGATCTCATGAAGAGGAGGCATTTTCACAAATAAAAGTAAAACTAGCACAAGCTACAGAATTAATAGCAACCACACCTAGGTTACCGTTTGTGCTACAAGCAGCAGCAGGAAAAAAAAACACTGTCTGTGGTACTACTACAGGAATGGCCACATGCTAGCAACAACAGAATGGAAAAAACATTATGCCCAGTCACTTTCTTTAGCAGGAAGATGACTCCAGTGGAACTGGGCTACCATCCATGTATACAGCAATTATTAACCATTTACTGGGGTATTAAACCAACTGAATATTTGACTGTATTTTCCAGCATTATAGTACAAACACCATATCAAGCAGTAAAAGCTCTGATAGACAGTTTTGAAATGAATAAAATTACAGATGGTATTAGTCAGGCAGTCTTTGCAAAATGGATGGCACTTTTTGGAATGAAAACTGTTACTATACAGACAGGGGACAAATACTATTTGTCAAACCACATGGGATATGAAGGAAAACAGCATAACTGTTTAGAAAATATAATGTCATCTGATGTGCAATTTTTAGCATCTGATTTTGATCACTTTAAGCCATCCATCTTTGTGGATGGAGCATGATATTGGGACCAAGGCAGATACTGGACAGGATTTGCCATAGTTCCAGAGAATCCACAGCTGGGTTCTCCTGAACTAATCAAGTTACCAGGGCATATGTCAGCTTAAAGAGTTGAACTGGAGGCAGTACTGTATGTGCTAAAGTATTACAATCCTGTTAACATTTTTTCAGATAGTGCATACGTAGTAAATTCTTTAAGACTGCATATGGAAACCTGGGTAAGGCGAGGATTTGTGGATAGTGTAGGTAAACCATTATGGCATGCTGAAGTATTAGAAGACATATATAAAGTTATAACAATGTCGAAATAACAAGGACAGTATAGCATCTTAAAAGTATAAGCACATCAAAAGCCAACCAGTGAAACTTACAGATTAAATGCGTTAGCTGATACTTTGGCAAAACAAGCAGCACAAAATGGAAAATAACTTCCAGAATATGAGTATGCCAGTGTAGAAGTTAGTGTCTTAAAAGAGTTAGATGAAGAGTCAATAGAAAAAGACCTTGTAAATATACAAAAACAACAGGGCATAAAAGAAGAAACCAATCAATACAGATTAGCAGGTATGCCACCAAAGGAGTACTATGCATACACCACCTCCAAAGGGTTACAGTTGCCCTATGTACCAT
The DNA here is from genome assembly GCF_019279795.1 of Protopterus annectens. Lineage (NCBI taxonomy): Eukaryota > Metazoa > Chordata > Ceratodontiformes > Protopteridae > Protopterus > Protopterus annectens. The sequence continues at coordinate 1,121,889,756 of NC_056737.1, read as the reverse complement.
TTCAGTTGGTACGCTAGTTGGTCAAGTTAAATCACCAAATACTGGGCCATATAGAAACTGATAAGTTATGGGCAGTTGTAAAAGAAAAGTATTGGAACCCAAATATAAAAAAGGTCGGCAAGCTAATTGTAGAAGAATGTTTAATCTGTCTGCAGGTGAATGCTAAAAGCAAAAGGCCTCGGTTACATCGAGTACAGCCAGCAGATGCGCTATGGTATGCAGTTCAAATAGATTATGCAGGTCCATTACCAACAACAAAGGGAGGGTACAGGTATCTACTAGTAGTAGTGGACGTCTTTTCAAAATGGGTAGAAACAATTCCTACCAAAACCATGACAGCAAAGTCAACAGCAGAAGCCTTATGGAAAAATATTTTCTGTCATTGGGGATGGCCACGGGTCATAGAGTCAGACAATGGCCCACAGTTTATAAGTGATCTCATTAAACAAATGTGTAATTTGTTAGGCATACAGCAAAGGTTTCATGTACCATACCATCCACAATCTAATGGCATTGTAGAACATATGAATCGGACGTTAAAAGAATGTCTAAAAAAGGCATGCTTGGAAAAGGGCAATACATGGGTACATCATCTGCCTGGTATTTTAATGGGTATTTGAGCAACACCAAACAGCAAAATAGGTATTTCCCTGTATGAAATAATGACAGGCTGCAAAATGCCCATACAATTACCATTTGACCCAGATTTACTTAATGGTAAGCCCATGCTAGAAATCAGCAAACATCAGGAATGGCTAAAACAACTTACTAGTATATGTGACTATAATGCAAGGGAGCAAGCATTCCATCTATGGAAAAAGGTGCCAATATTACCAGCTGAAGAAAACCTTTCCTGTGGAACCAAAGTATTGGTAAAAACATACCAAATGGAAGGACCATGGGCTAGCAATTGGCAAGGCCCTTTTTAAGTAGTGGAACAAATTGGACCATTAGTGTACAAAATCAAAGGAAAAAAGAAAAATAGAACAATGTTGGTACATAAAGATCAACTAAGAATGATCAAAAATAGTGAGCAATGTAAATCTGATTAAATGTATTCTCTTGTAGGTTTCCAACAGAGAAGACCATAATGAAATTGACATGTTTTAAAGTGCATCCTTTTGGAAATCCAGTTTCGGATGACCAAAGGCAAAATGATTCAACAATGGAATTTCTATTTAAAGGATGTTTTTTTAAATTGAAAATAGCTATCATACTAACTATTATTGTATTGCTTAGTATTAAATTATACATACAACCTGTTAATCAAACTGTAAAGTTACATAAGAGAGAGAGTAAAGAAATGTGGAAAAATGAACAAGATTGGTCACCACCATTTAGCACTTTTTTGGCAAGGCAATGTTGGTATGCAAAAAGCATGAATGTTTCTAATTGTTGGGTTTGTAGTTTACTACCAAAATAACAGGGGTAATGCCTCTAATACCTATTCCACTAAATTCTCTTAGTAGTTGGAGGGTATTAATAAATGAAACAGGAGATCAGGTTATATATGTACAATTACGTAAAGCAAGAGTACAGTTATCTGCAATAGTGCAGGGGATCATATGTTTTCAACAAAATGGAACTGTTCCAGTGGGTAATAGCAATTGTATTCAAACAACTGAAATGATAAATTTTCACAACCACATACCAGTACGTGGAGTATTTTCTCATGGTTTTCCTATTTTAATACCAATTAAGGGTCAGTTAATATTAAGTGACACAGCAGTATTTCATTTTTCACAAAATGATAAAAATGAGTGTAAAACCAATATTACATGTTGGCGAAGTAAAACAGATAAAAACTTTACAGTTGTACATGATAAAACTCCTACTATGGGGCAAGTAAATGGCAGTCTGGTAAATAGCAGTGTTGTTCTATCAGATGGGTTATATTACATCTGTGGTAAATATGCTTATAAATGGTTACCAAAGGGATGGGATGGCACCTGTTATACAGGATTAGTGGTACCAGCAATGCATCATGTAAAAGTGTTACCAAAAGGAAGCATTAGAAATGCAAAAAAGAAAAGGGATATATTATCTGTGATTGAAAGTCCAGAAAACCCAGTAGATACCTTAGATACATCACGTATATATCATCAAAATGTTGCTTATATTAAATTAAAATATATGGATTTAGGAGATGACATAATCTCTGGAGCAGGTATTTTCCCTAGGTACGGGGCTGCAAAAGCCATCTGGGAGCTGAGAAAACTAGCTAAACTAGTTGAGGTATTGGCAAATGCCACTTTCAATGCAGTCCTTGACATTACTGTCGAAATGACAGCTATATGAACTATGGTTTTGCAAAATCGAATGGCATTAGATTACATATTAGCATCATAAGGGGGTACATGTGCATTAATAGGAGAACAATGTTGTACATTTATTCCAGACAAAACAGAATCTGTAAAAGCACATTTAGAAGTGATTGCACAAGTGTCTCGACATGCTAGAAAAAACTGGAATGATCATTGGAGTGAATGGTTTAGTAATCTATTTACAGGATGGACAGGAAAAATCACTGTATTTTTAATTTCTTTTATTGTTATTGTAATGCTTGGTTGCATATTATTTACATGTATTAAAGTTATTAAAGTCTGTTTAGTAAAAGCTAGTCAAGTTACTGTTGTTAATTGTCATAATGAAAAAGTATTATCAAATAATGCTGAATTTATTTCCCTGGTTGAAAATAAAAAAAAGGGAATTGTTAGAGTGTGCTCAACAATATACTAAGGTTGAAAGTAACTTTGCTACAAATATGCAACATAAAGTATAAGATAAAGCTTGCTTAAATGTAGAAATAGAGTTTAGCAATATGTGATTAGCACCCATACTAAATGACTGTGGCTTGGAAAATAAGGAATCTGCTGAATGGACATTTTTTCCTTACAAACAGGATGTATGCAAAAGCAAAAATGCAAAATCTGCTTTTAAAGAACACTATGACAACCTGTTTCCTTAAAAACATGTTTTTCTGCATATAAAAATAATAGACACAATATGTTTCCTTAAACAACAGGACAGGTTTATGATACTGTTACAATGTGTTTCCTTAAAAACATGTTTTTCTGCATTTGGTACAAGAACAGATGTTCTTATACAAAGATACAAATAGAATACTAAAGACAAAAAACAGGCTGTTCACACTGTCAGAAAAGCTGAAAAATAATATCATTAAGTCAGCAGTTTGCGTCAGCATCTGCAACAATCAGTATTGTTTCTACAGGATGAGCAATTCTTCAAAAGAGAATACCAAGAGGAAATGTATATGTATGTGCATGACTAAAATTGTATATAAAGATCTGTATTAATCCAGTTATGTTAGGGATATTGGTAGGGACACATTTGTCCCGAGGTAAATGTATCTCTCACATCATCTGTATTATATGAGAAGTAAAGTGGAACAGTACTTTAAGCTGCAACGTTAGTCGGTCTGGTTTATTATAAAAATTTATTTGTTACTGCTCTAAGTTGATGCTGCAAAGTATATTCTCTCATCAGTGTATATTTTGCAAGTTTCTGTATGCAACAGACTGTGAATGCAAATATAACCAGACTTTGATTTTAGCAGAATCCAGCCAGCAAGACTGAGTGTCTTAAGAAGACTTCAGATCCATCACAGTAAGCAACACCATATAATTTTTCACCTTCTTAAGATAATGTCTAGAACACACACACACGCACACACGCACACACGCACACAGACACACACGCACACATGCACACACGCACACACGCACACACACACACACACACACACACACACACACACACACACACACACACACACACACACACACACACACACACACACACACACATTCTCACTCTGTATACAGCCCCCTGCCCAGCTTAGTAATGGGTGCTAAACCTAATGCTGCCCCTTTCCCCAACCCTGCACTATACCTTAATAAAAACCTTCCCACACCACTACCACTATTCAGATGATTTTTATGGTAGTGTTATGGGGGGGTTAGTGTGAAGATCAGGAGAGGAAATACTTTTCCTCACTCAATCTTTTGTAATTTTGATATTTAGGGAATTCCATATTCTGTGTGTTTGAACTTCTTAATGTCAGTTTTTCATCGCTGCATTAAGAATGTTCAACCATTTAGAGGAGAACCATATATATCTCTATCTCTGTCTAGCTATCTAGTCTAACATTCAACTTTACCTTAAAATTATTTTCAAGTGATGGCCAGTAAAAAAACCTTGAAACCTTTGAAAAAGACAAACTGATGGTCTTACTAGTGACATCAGTACTACAGAAAATAAAAATGTATATAACAGGAGTGTCAAGCATATGGCCAGCTTATGGAAGTTTTTCTTTTTCTGACCCACAAAGTAATTTAAGTAAAACAGTAAAATGCAGAAGTAATAAATCCAAAAGCCCACCTACATTGCTACAGGATGTTGTAAATGGAAGTTTAACATGTAGTTATTACAAGCTTTGGATTGTTTTTATATTATTTACAGCTGTTAATCAAAGAACATTTGCTCTGATGGTTGGGTAAATTTCCTGTTCCTTAAGCAGTTTCTTTCTGAGAATCTGAGATCATGAAGACAAAAGATGGAATTTTAACCCAGTAAAATCTAATTACAATATTTAAGGCCTTTTAGTACTGCTGCTGACAACTTCAGTTTGGTATATCATTGCCACTGCCTTACTACTCATAACAACAGTGTCTTGTTTTATACTAAAATCGCTAAGACTAAGATTAAATGTAGGACATTTTATGACAGAACTACTAAATTATGGACTCCATTAACCATAGTACTTAAATCTGCTACAACAGTCTCAGTGTGCAGGAAAAGGTTACATGAATAAGATTTAAACTCATTACACTGTGGTTACAGACTCTTTAATGATAATTTTGGACCATAAGTTAATAATATATATTGCACATTTATCAATATTTAGTCACGTTATGGTAGTAAATATATTTTAGTGCACACAGGTAATAGTATCCCAGTGGTCCTTTCTTCAGATTCTTCACGCGGGCCTTTAGGATCAACTTTGCGTCTTTGAGCTCAGATAATGTAAAACAAACATTTTGTTTAAAATTAAGAGATTTTTTTGCTCTACTGATAAGCAAAGTATGGCTTAAGCTATCTGCATGTCCTTGAGTTTTATTTGTCTGAAACTATGAGCTTCAATTACTGCCCTAGTTATTCATTTAAAGTAACTAAAAAGAAATAAAGAATACTGTATTATGTGAAGCTAAGTCATTAGATACTTTAGAACTAGCTGCTGGCACTATACTGGCACTATACTGTTTCCTGTTTAATTTTAATGGCACTGCCTTACATAATTAATATCATACTATGGTGATAACTAAAACTGCAGGTGATGACTACAGGACATTACATCATTGTACTCTTCATAGGACATGACATCATTGTACTATTCATATGAATCCTGATTTGGTTGAACTTCAATAACAAACTGCATGAAAATGAGTTAAGTTAGAGGCAACATAAACATTTGTGTATAAGCAAATATAGACATTTGAATTATATAGCCATTCTATGTTTTTGTATAGGAAACTGCATTCTTGTAAACTTTTTTGTCTTGATACGCCAAAAAATTAGGCTTCGTTGTGGAGCTACTGCATACAATGTATATATGTTTGCAATTTGGTATGGTGATATATATTAAGTACATAAAAGTTTGATTCTCTGTACCTTCTCATCTAGGCATAGAATCCCATTCTTTTTCTACAGTTAAGAATATGGCAATAAAGATTTATTTTTTCAAATTTTAAAGTATTTTCTCCATGATTGTAAGGTACCAGTTCCAACAAAAGACAAAACTGCAATTTAGTTATGCCTACTTTTTCTAAAAAATCATTGGTGTCCTATTTTGGATACAATAGTTTCCACTCCAATAATTGTTATAATAAGCTAAGTCTGGAGCTCTTAGTTAAACACAGGAGTGTGCCCTACTCCAAAGCCACATACTGGATAATAGGTGGAACTATGAAATTGTGTCTTCTTCCACCCACCATACCCTGGCCATCCATGTGCAATGATTTCATACACATCAAATGTTTGGGTCTCTGTTCACTGTAAAGGAGCATTAAAATATTTCAGTAAAGCACTGCTCTTTCAGATTTCTTATGTGTTTAGTCAGGCAGTACAACTGTTAATGTGTTTACACTTAAAGCAGCAGTAAATGCTCTCACTCTGCAACTTTAAGGGGTTTTAAAGAATACAAATGATCCAGAAGACCCAGTAAATAGATATAAGGTAATTATTTTTGCTTGACATTGATAATCTTGTGGAGTTTACCTCTAAAGTGTAAGCAGATGGAGGTGAACACAAGAAGCATTAAAAAAAAGAAACAAGGTAATACTCAGCCCTGTGACATAGAATGATGAAGTTCTGACTACAATGCGAATAACCAGAATTCAGTTATTTGTTATTATCATGCATGCCATTTCAGTGAGCTGCAGTTTGCTGAAACTTATCAATCAAAGCATGGCACACTGCCGATTATATATCCAGAACTGGCTTTCCCATGTATTCTTCAGAGGCGCTTAGGCAGCTCAGATGATCTTTTTGTACTATGGGACTCCATAGTTTGGTCAAACAGACAGACACATAGACACACACGCATGCATATACATGTGCATCTGTTTAGTGTGTGTGTGTGTGTGTGTGTGTGTGTGTGTGTGTGTGTGTGCATACATGTATATGAGTGTGTTTGTGTGTGTGTGTGTGTGTGTGTGTGTGTGTGTGTGTGTGTGTGTGTGTGTGTGTGTGTGTGTGTGTGTGTGTGTGTTTGTATGTGTATGTGTATATGTTAGTTTCTGTGTAGTGGAAGTGGTTTCTGTCCAGTGAACACACCTAACTTTATAAAGCACTTTTAGAAGACAACTGTAGTATACAGCATATCTCTGAACTGTGCAATCAGTGTTCATTATTCTGTGTAGCTCATATACATACATGCAAAATTCCAACTGCCTGTTTAATATGTACTAATGTAGCACATTCTAAACAGGCAGCTGCATTACGTATTATACTGCAATATGTGCGTACTAAACAGGCAGCTGGTAAGTGTGTACAAATGCAGAACATGCGGAGCAGGCAGCTGCATTAGTGTGTATTCAACAGGCAGCTGGTAAGTATGCACTAATGCAGCACATGCAGAGCAGGCAGCTACATCAGTGCATACTCAACTGGTAGCTGGTAAGTACGCACTAATATAGCACATGCAGAGGAGGCAGCTGCATCAGTGCATACTCAACAGGCAGCTGGTAAGTATGTACTAATGCAGCACATGTGGGGCAGGCAGCTGCATCAGTGCATACTCAACAGGCAGCTGGTAAGTATGCACTAATACAGCACATGCAGAGCAGGCAGCTGCATTAATGCATACTCAACAGGCAGCTGGTAAGTATGCACTAATACAGCACATGCAGAGCAGGCAGCTGCATTAGTGCATACTCAACAGGCAGCTGGTAAGTATGCACTAATACAGCACATGCAGAGCAGGCAGCTGCATTAATGCATACTCAACAGGCAGCTGGTAAGTATGCACTAATACAGCACATGCAGAGCAGGCAGCTGCATTAGTGCATACTCAACAGGCAGCTGGTAAGTATGCACTAATGCAGCACATGCAGAGCAGGCAGCTGCATCAGTTCATACTCAACAGGTAGCTGGTAGATACGCACTGAAGCAGCACATACAAAGCAGGCTGATGCTCCAGTACATACTCAACAGGCAGCTGGTAAGTACACATGGGCAGCTGTTAAGTAAACAGTAACACGGTACATACTAAACAAGCAGTTGCATTACTAAATACTCACTAATGTAGCACTTCTACAACCCTCCTACATGGCTGTCGCAGCCTAAAGTGAAGGCATTTTCTGCATATTTGTCTTAGGGGTAGCCCTAGATTAGCTCCATCATATTTTCCTCTGTTAACTGTCTTCCTCCTTGCAGATCTGTTAATAACTACAAACATTTTGACAGGTTCCATTATTTCTGAAAGTACTGTCAAGACATTAGAAATAAAGTAGAAGTGTTAGTTCTATGCGTAAATCCAACATTCAGTAAAAAACGCAAGGAAGACCAGGCTGTGCTACAGTCTTAAACGTGTAATACTTTAAAACTCCTGTAGTGAAGACCCATGGGATATATGCAAATGACCCCCTAAGGACGTACCACTGTTTTAGCTACATGGCTTGTCAACACCAATGAGTTTTTATTTTTTTAAGTTTTTATGGGTACATTAAGACCAATAATGCCAAACATCTTAAGCTGCAGACATGCAAGTTTTAGCTTGTTTTAACATTGTCTGTACAGCATAAGTGGATTGTATGGCTTAAAAATCAATCCTAATGTTCATAGGTTCATAGGTAAGTACTAGGCTAGCTTCCCTTGTGGCCCATTTAAAGCAAGCCAATTTTCCTTTATGAGCTTAAAATAATCTGTCCCATTTAGTTATAGATTGGACTTACCTATCCCATTGTCAATAATTATATTTTACCCCTAATGAGAATAACTATGATCATACCATAGATAATATGAGGGGACCCGTGCATGGAATAAACCATTCAGAAGTTTCCTCTGACCTTTGTTTAATGTGTTTGGGGAATCCCAGCAGTGGAATCCTCTGTGAGATATACCTGTCCATACAAACCATTCTGTTGATGTTGCAGAACAGGTTTAGATCCCTAGACAGAGTATTTCTGATGCTCTTTGACTTGTTTTTGTGTAGTAAATCCAGAAGTAATGGGTCCAAGGATACCTTGCACATCAGACAAAGGCCACATATTAACAGTCTGTAGGATACCGAGTATAATGACAGGGCTTTGAGTCAGTCCAAGTAGGACATGTTGTTTAGCCCTTTTATTCTTTCAGTAAGGTATCTCTGTGGGAGTTTTACCTATTGCATATATCTGGACAGATACATGCCAAAGGGGGCATTACATTCAATGGTTGGTCAAATGAGGGGTGATTAAAAGGGGATAATGATATCCCTATATCTAGACACATCCCTTTGGTTTATAAGGTGTGCAGCATAGACTAAATTTCTTACAACAATAGACACATTTTTTGCATGTATCATCTTTATTGAATTATCACTTATGACATAGGCAATCATAAGTTTATATGAATGAAAACAAACCATGTTGACATATTCTCAGTTATAAACATGCAACACATTTAATCTTCTGCACTGTCATTGTCAATCTAACACTACATAACTTACTCAGTTCCTGCCTTCTCTTAAACCTCATTCCTCCTCCAAAACATTCTGCATGTATTGTTCCCACAATTCCATTTTTTCTATGCAATTTGCTCCTACCTTTTTCTAAAGATCACACTTCCAGTACTTTTATCTCTATTGCTATGTTCTCTACTTCAAATATGGTTTGTTTAGATTTTGATTTCCATTTTCTAGTAAATGCTTTTTGGCAGCCACCAGAATTAAACTTACTGTGCCTAGGCAATTCAGATCCTATATCCCAGATCAAAAAAATCCTTAGTTGCACCCACTTGGTCCCCCAGTATTTCTGACATAGTATTCTGCAGGGGATTTTTAAAATCTGCCAACTCATTACACTTCCAAAACTAAAACTTGTTCTTCCCCATCACACCTCCAACATTTGCAATCTACCCGAGGAAAGAATTCTTTGACGTCTGCTTGGGATATAAAAATGCCTATGCAAACACTTACAAGCAAAAATCCTAAATAATATACACTGTGTTGCATATTTGGGAGCCATACATATATTCCCCCATTGTTTATGAATTGCTTATCCAGTGTCTCTTACAAATCTTTTCTAACCTCCTCTGGTAGTTATCATGCAATATTTATATACCTTATTAATCATCCCTTTTTAACAGCAGCTTCTGTTCTAGATTCAACTAAAAATGCTAACAGGGCTAGTCTTTCACTTAGGATCCCCCTGTCTCTTTCTCTTTGCCTATACCCTGATGTCAGTCCTTGAAAGGGAAGGCAGTCTCTAGGCTGCAGTCCATGTGTATTCTTAGCCTTTTCCCATTCTGTTACCTTTCTGACTCAAATTATTTGCTCCCAATACCTTCCTTTGCCATTTTCTCCAGTAAATTCCTGCCTCCTCTTGTCTATTCTCTGTAACCTTATTGCAGTGATCCCTATAGGTAGAATCTCCTTCCTTCATTCCTGTATTGTCTTAGTTCTTGGAATACTTTCTGTTAGTTTATGAATATAATATTCTATAAGGCTACTCTTATTCTCTTTAAGGACTTGAATCCAAAATCCCACTCTCTCCTTATTTCTTCAGCTGCCCCCATTTCATCATCCTTTTCTACTTTCTGCTTGAATTATGTATAGAAGCCTTAACTATGTATCTCTAAAATATCCCTTCAAATCAGGTAGGCCCAAACCACCTAGTTCTATAGCCTTAACTATGTAGCTCTAAAATATCCCTTCAAATCAAGTAGGCCCAAACCACCATGTTCTGTTGGAAGGAACAGCTTATCCCACTTGACTCGTGTTGTCTTCCCCTCCCAGAAAAATATAACTCAAGTAACAAAGAGGAAAGAAGACATCCCTGCCTGTTTCTTCTATTTAGATAGAACTTATCAGAGATGACACCTGCCCCCCACATTAACATTCACCTCCGATCCCTCATATACCCTCTTAATTAATCTTATTATTGTATCAGGGAATGCAAATGCTTCCATTGCCCTACTCATAAAATCCCAGCTTACTCTAGTGAATGCTTTCTCTGCATCAAGACCCATCAAAAATAGTGATATTTTTTATATTCTGCTTCCTTCTAGATCATCATTATTCTATTAATGTTGTTAAATGTTTGCCTCCCCTCCACAAAACCACATTGATCCATATCTGTCAATTCTGGCAACACCTTTGCCATTCTTTTAACCAATAGACACATGTTGTTCAAAAGTTAGGTCACTGTCCACATAAGTTCCCAAATCCCAACCAAATGGATATACACTTAGGGGCATTTTGTCAATATGGTAGTTTCCTGGAATGGACGGCTTCTCAAAGGATACAATAATGCATCTTTCAGTATTTACTTTCAGTCCATGCTTTTGGCACCAGTTATTTATTTAACAAACCTTCCTGCAGGACGGCTATGTCTTTTAGAGATTCAATGACTGCTCTTAGCTTGCAGTCATCTGCAGACTTAGTCAGGCAAAGACTTTTGGTATTGGCTTCTACTTCAGAAAAGTAGATACCAAATAGGAGAGATCTCTGCACAGAACCTGTGGACTCCACTGGGTCTGGTCTCTTTGAGGAGGTAACTTCCCTATTTTGATTATCTGCATCCTATGTGTGAGCCAGTTGGACATAGAGATTTATTCTTCATTTATTTAGCTTTTCTACTATACTAGAGTGGCCAGTTGTGCAAAAAGCTTTGGCCAGGTTGAGGTATGCAGTGTTTTGGTGACCTGTTAGAAAAAAGCCACCAGGCTGAGTAAGCATGACCTGCCCCTGACGAATACAAACCGAGATGTACTGAATGTTTAGAGGTTCCCTATGTATTGACTGATTAATTCCATGATAAGTTTTTTTATGGCTTTGCATATGAAGCTGGTCAGACTCTCTAATTGCTTGGGTTTGTGGAATGCTCATAAACATTAGGGTACATGCAAAAAATTCAAATCCCAATTAACATCCAAACCAAAGGATAAACACAACACACAAATAACCAATAAAAATTAAAAATATCACAAACCACAAGGGAGAAAAATGAAAACTAATACATAAACAACTTAAGTTGTGGTGACATCACACAGATAAAACCATTTAGTAAAAACTGCAAGAAAGCTAGAGTCTTCACAGTGTAATACCTTCAACCTCCCATCAGTGGGGGCAAAATGGACTGTAAGCTTATTGATAACGCTGCAGATAGTGCAAGATATATACACAAAAATAAATGTACATAAAATTAGTTACGTGAATACAGATCTTCAGGCTGACTGCTGCTTCCTACTTTGTTGTACAGCCTTAAATCCTACAGCTAAAAATACATTTATTTAAATTCAGCATTTTATTTCCATTTTATCCTTGCTATGTATCCACACTGTTAATTTATGTTTCGCTGTCTGTCTTGCATAGTTAGGCACTTTTTTGTCTGTGGTAATGGAAGTACTACATTTCTAACTTAGCCAAGTAGTAAAGACGTCATATTAGTGTAGATACTTGTTTAATATAAGTGAAGAAATACTGAGAGCTCTGACAAAGACCCTTCTTAGATGATTCTTGAATGAAGCTGCTCCATAGGATGATAGGAGGTTACTAGGCTATTGGCCTGAGGCCCTTATAAGCCTAGCCAAGAGTTTAGCAAAGGTCTAGACAAATCAGCACCTGATGCTTCTGTCCAGCAGGGACATGGCTGGATTCCCAGGGGTATATTTTCTGTTTCCCACTCAGTTATCCAGGTTGTGCTTAAAAAGGGGTAAAGAGGTACTCTGCTTGATGTGGAGAGAGAGTCTATTCTATGGATGGTAGGAGTCTCTGGGACACAAATCTGTCCCGCCAACAAGTCTTGTTGATTTCACAGACCAGGTTGAGGCTGCACGTGTAGGTTACTCAAGTGAAGATAGACTTGCGGATATGCAGCAGTCCCATCAAGGTGGGGTCCGTGAACGCCTTGTATTCCAGACAGAGGTCACCTCTGAGGAGTCTGTATGAAACCAAGTAGAGGGATATGGCTTTTAGCCTATGTGTTTATGGTAGATGTTTGAGGCCCTGGATTCTCCTGGTGAGGAACCTCTGTGGTCTCTCCAGCTGTTGCATGTACTTTGCGAGATACATGCTGAAAGGGGCATTGTACTCGATAATGGGCCTTATAAAGGAAGACTACAAGATGTTGTGACCTCCTTGTCCCTGGATGAGATATCCTTACTTATGAGGTGGGACATGCAGAAGGTTTTCCGTACAACGGAAGCAACATGGTGGTCAAAAGTCAGGTTGCTATCAACCTGGGTGCCCAAATTCCTCACGACTGATTGAGTGCTTAGGACATTGTTATTGATGTGATAATTTATGGGGATGTCACTCTCCCCAAAGGGGATAATGATGCATTTTTTGGTATTCAACTTGAGGCCATGTTTCTGGCATCAGTCATTTGTCTAAGTGAGACCCTCTTGGAGGATGTCCACATCTCTAGGGGAATTGATGACAGCACCTAGCTTGCAGTCATCTGCAAACGTGGTCAGCCATAGCCCACTGGTTTTGGCCTGCATCTCAGAAAAGTATATCCCAAATAACAGAGACCCCAAGACTGAACCCTGGGGTTCGCCACTTGTTACAGATCTAGTGCTTGAGGTGGCTTCCCCTATTTTGACTATGTGGGTTCTATCAGTGAGCCAGTTTGCTACCCATCTGGTAACATATGGATTTTTGCCTAGTTGAGAGAGGTTTATCTATTATGCCCTAATGGGGAATAGTGTCAAAGGCTTTGGCCAGGTCAAGGTAGGCAATGTGCACTGCCTTCCCCTCATCCATGGCTTTGGTGACTGTCTCAAAGAAGTCAGCCAAATATAGCAGACATGACCTCCCCTTGATGAAGCCAAACTGTGTGGGATCAAGTGTTTGGAAGTTACCAATGTCCTTGTTGATGAGGTCCATGATAATCTGTTCCATGGTCTTACAGATCAGGCTAGTTAGGCTGATGGGTCTCTAATTTCCCGAATCAGTGGGCACTCTACCTTTGTGTAAAGGGATGACAGTGGCTGTCCCCCACTCAGCTGGGATGAAGCCAGTACTCAGGCTTTGGTTGAATAGGGTGCCTAGTGGTGCTGCAAGTTCCTGCCTGAATTCACATAGGATGCAGCCTGGGATGTTATCAGGTTCCATGGAGGTGGTACGTTTTGCCTTTGAGAGAGCAGTGATGATCTGTTCCATAGATATAAGGGGAAGGGGACAGGTACTGGGGATGTCCTGATTTACTGATTGGGGACAGAGGGGTAAAGTTTTTGCTGAATCTGTCAGCCAGCAAGTTTGCTATATCTACAGCATTTGTATATGTGGTATCCTTGACCACCAGTTCTGAACAGATCTGGGTGCTTTCTTTTGAGGTTGCGGACATATGTGAAGAAGGCCTTATGATTTTCTCTAGTAGATGTGACCAATTTGGACTCGAAGTTTGCTTTGGAGGATTTCACTAGTGCTCTCATTTGTTTGTTCAGGCTAAGGAGACATTGCTTCTAATTGGGCACCTGCTCCTTCTTGGTCTTAGACAGCAATTATTTCCTTTTGTTATAGAGTTTATTTATTATAGATGTCCACCAGACAGGTTTACTCTTCCTTGAAGAGGATGATTTAGTCCTGCTGGGTATTCCTGATTCCATGCATCTATATAAATGCTGGTATAGTTCTTTGGTGTAGTTTTGGATATTGGTTCCAGTTTCTACAGAGGGGGAGGGGGCTGTGAAGCTGTTTATACCATCCCTCAGAAAACTGTAATCAGCTTTGGAGAAGTTTTAATGTCTGCTCCTAGCTAGAGGAGGGTTGGGCGAGATGGTGACTTCGAAAGTGACCGCTTTGTGGTCAGATCTTACCAGGGAGGATGATACTGTAAGGATGCTGCAGTCATTTTTCTTGTTGGTTAATACCAAGTCCAAGATATTATCACCCCTTGTGGGGTATCGACTAGCTGTTACAAGGCATTTGCATTGACAAAATCAAGGGATCTCTGGGCATTTGTGCTCTGGCATGAGTAGTTCTTCTAGTCTATGTTTGGGAAGTTAAAGTCACCCAGGATCAGGGTAAAGGGTTCAATCTTGATAGATTTGAATAGGTCCAAGTAGGCAAATTGAGCATCTTGAGTCAGATTTGGGGGCCAGTAGTTAGCTATGATTTAAATAGGGGTCTTGTCAATGGTTAACTGTACCTGAAGTGTATTCTGTGCATCATACTGTTTGACAAGCATGGAGGTGTTTATGTCTTTAACGTATATTGAAACTCTACCTCCTTTGGCTTTACTGCCTACAGTTCGGGGTCTCAATATATAATAGGATGAGTAACCAGGTAAGGCTGGGGTGCTGTCTGCAGCTTTAAACCAGGTTTCTGTGACTGCACAGATGTCAGCATTTTCCAGAGTTAGGAGTGCTTGCAATGAGTGCAGTTTCATGTTTAGACTCCTAGCATTTAGCAATGACCTTTAATTTGTGTTTTGTTGAAATTTCTATGTTGGTAGTTTTAACTTCATCACTTTTCCTAAAAAAGGCCCTATAGGGGTGGGAATAGTCTTTGCCAGAAGCCTGAAGCCCAGGTGAGACAGATGCAGGCCATCTCTGGCAAAGCATCATGGTCTGTCGATCGTATCTTCCCAGGCTGTCAGGTACTGGATCCCCCTGGAATGACACCAGAAACTAAATCAATTGTTAAAGTCAATCATTTTCTGTTTGTGGGTGACAGCAGAATGTTGCTTAAGGCTAGGGACATACCTGCTTGGGACACATAATCAGTGAGCTCAATCATGTCTCTCTTCATATAGTCCAGGGAGGTACGTCTCAAATCATTCATGCCAACATGGACTATGACAGAGTCATAACAGTACCTCTTGTTGAGAGACTTGAGTGCATGTGTGATATGGTGGATTTTGGCACCTGACAGACAACTAACCATGACTTTCTCCTTATCCAGCCTGGTGAGAGGCACATCTGTTTATCTCACAATGGAGTCTCCTACAACTAATATGTTGGGTTTATGGTGAAGCCTTAGTGGCTATGAGACACAGGTGTGTGGACTATGCATGGTATGTGGTGTGGAGGGCTGTGAAGATTGAGTGTGTTTTTGCCTCGGAGGTCTCCTTTGTTTGGGCATGTTTATGAGAGGACCTCCGCATATGTAGGTGTATGTTGTGTAGGTGTGAGTGGTGTTTGAGATATAGTGATTATGTTGCCAACCTTTTCAGTGCCAGATATCCTGGTTTGAGGGAGAGAGAGCTTGGACTTTAGGTTCCTAATGCAATTGCATCTCTCACAATCTGTGTTCCTAGGTGGTAGTAGTAGATGGTTGTCTGTGTATATGAGGCAGTTGCGACACTGTCTCAGGATGCCCATGTCGACCAGGCTTGCAGGAGAAATTGAAGGAAATTGTCCATCCACATTTGTCAGAATCTGAGGGAGAAAGGCCAAGGAGAGCTAAGGGGTGGGCCTAAAGCCCAAGTGCTTAAACCAAAACTAGGAGCTTAGAATCACACTTAAGAATAACACTTAACAATTTGGACAGGCTATAAACAAGCAGTAATAAATGCAACAGAAAAGATGCAGGTAAACACTTTAGAGAACAGGCAGCAAGTAGCAGGTAGAAGCAAAGTAAGATGAAGTAACAGAGTAGGAAGAAACAAATTAGAAAAATATAAGCAGCTGAATAAAGTTTTTTTTTAAGTTAAAAAGGGAGAGAGCTGGAACAGAAGATAATTCAAGGTTAAGGGACTAAGGGGTTTGGTCTTCCCAAATGATCTTTGTATTAGGTAGAATGAGCTAATGAGATGGGACTGGGAGGAGTGTCCCAGATCAAATTTACAGTAGGGGCGGGCAACTGCAAGAGCCACCAACTTTAAAAATAGAACAGCAGTACAGTGGGAGGGGGGAGACAAAAAAGGTTTCAGCAGAGGTCAGAATACAATGCCAGCAAATATATAAGTAATTCAATCAAGCAAAAATAAGACAGTGCAGAACTATGAACAGTTAAACTGCCAAAAATATACTTATCAGCTTTATATTTCCAGATTGTTTGAGAAGCACTCTCAGTCAGAACACAAGGAGATTCTAGCAACGGTATGCAGGGGTTTACAAAAAGGGAATATTTTTATACCAGCAAGCCTTGAGGCAATCAGATAACGCAAAAGCTGTTAGACCAGTTTTACCAGCTTTAAGAAAAAATCAGCAATAGTGTGTGAACAAAAAGGTTTCAGCAGAGATAAGAATACAGTGCCAGCAAATATATAAATAATCCATGCTCCCTGACAATACTTTTGAACATCCCTACACCTACTAGACACCAGCAGCAATATAGCATGGTCATTGAGCCTTTTTTATTAATTTTGGGTTTCCCTTTTTACCCATCACAGAAAGCTGTAACTGTACCTTTGAGGAAAAACATTGCCTACTTGATGAAACATTATCAAAAGAGCTTGGTCCTTTGTTTCTAAACCAATTTGCAAATGCTTAAAATTTGACTGGTACAAATATTCCATTAGACCATCTGAGAATTAAATACATAGCCTATAAATAAAACTGCACATATATTCTTGAAAAAATGATTTGCATTGTCTCACTTGGAAATCCAGTTTGTGTTTTATCATGCAATAGCTGAGCAGACAAGCGTACAGAAATAAATCACCTTCTTGATGTGATCAATATGTAATCTCAGCATCTCCAGGCCGTATGAACTCTATTTATTTTACATTTGTAATTTAGCTGTATGATACAGAGTGAACTGAGATCCAGCACAAATAACCTGGGTTAATTAGTTGAAACATGTTTTTTTTTCCTAGCTATTTAAGGGTGGGATTTTTTAAATGTGTGACAAATGGTCTCTGGGATAATTTCGAGAACCTGTCCTCCAAATCCCACGTTCAACAGGCCTTTAAAACTATATAGTGATACAAGCACAGAATGGAATTATTGAAAGGTCTGTAAAAGGTTGTATTTGGATAACAATGTGAATCAAGTAGCTGCAATTCGGGGTATTTTACCACCTGAAATAATCAGTTGAAAGTGTCAACAACACAACATGGCTAACTGAGCTTTTATAAAGTAGGCTGTTGGCATCTGAAGAATTTATGTTTTTAATTTGAGTGTACAGTAAATTGTGAATGGCTACGATCTGTGTACTTGAAAGAGCATTTTTCCTTTGAGAATGTTTGCTTTTTGCTGATTTGATCGTTGTGTTTCTTTTAGTTGCCTATTGTGTTCATGCACTGCCGCTGAAGAGTTGTAATTGCAGACTCCTACTTTTTAGTATCAAAAAGGAAAAAAATAGATAAAAAGATTCTTTTTTTAACTTTTTTGAATGATCACTTTTTCCATATGGTGGGGAGATTACTGAATGAGAGCATATCAGTAAGCGTTGGGGGCAAAGTCCTCTACATGGGGTGCATGGTGGACTTGCACCCCTTGAAAAATACTTGATAGAATTTTTGTGTTCACTGGCATAAAACTCAGTATAGATTGAGTACATGTGTTTCATACATCCAAGTACCTGAGTGACAAGTTTTTTGCATGGTGATATACAAGCAGTTGCCTTTAGAAGCTCTGTGTTTTATCCAGACTTAGCGGACCCATTTTAGACATAATGTTTGCGTACTAGTGTTATTTGTGACACTGCCAAAGTAATTAATTTCAAACAACTGATCAGCTGTACTAACTTTATCCATGTGGCAAAATGATCTAAGTTGTTCAGCCTGTCAGCATACAAACAAGAAGTTTGTTAAAAGTACTCCAGTATATAGATTTGGGGTTATTTTATTTATCTCTTTTTATTTACACTTTGTTAACCAGGTTACTCCCATGGGGGGGGGGGGGTTGGGAGTATTCTTGTATAGTAAAACCAGTTGAGTTACACCAGCTTTCTTTTCCTGTTACAAAACACTGAATCATTGCTTGAAATCTTTTTCTTCTATATACTTTTTGCTGCAACTTTGCCCTCATGCCTGCTGACCATCAAGCCTCCCCCATTTGGACTTCTGACCCCTTGACCCTCTAATGATGTCAATCTGTCCAGCAACTTTAGTGCGAGAGCTGTCAGAAGGGTCATAATCCAGGCAGTACTGAAGGCTGTCTGTTCTCACCAACATCCCAGCAATGAGAACATTTACTTATTAAGCTAACCCATCAGCCTGCTGAGAGGACATGTGATCTGTATCACTGCATCACTACGTGGGACACAATACCTTTCTAAGAAAGTGCACCCTCAATGAAGGTTACTGCATTTCGCAGCATGTGCACCACATACCCACCTCCAGGTTGCATGACTACCTTCTTCCTTCAAAGGATTGCTACATCCCATGACCAGCTCTGTCCTCCCCCTCACAGGATGGACATGCCTATCCTCCCTGCCAGGTCAGTCATGTGCCTGATCCACCAATCAGACTTCAACCACCTAGGCTGTGGTCAGGGCTTTATCCTGGTCACTGGACACTGGTCCTTCACTGATTAAAATCTAACAAGTACTGTAATAACCTGGTTTGCACAAAATAATGTTGTTTTAAAATGGAATGCCATGCCTTTTTAAGGACATGGACATAAATCTCATCATCTACCATCAGCTTCAACAAACCCACCAAAATAATCCTCAGAAATTCTGGCTAGGCATCAACAACCTCCTACACCCAGGACACTCAAGCACTCCTACGCCCACTGGCTCTGATCACAACAATCCCAACCAAATAGCAGACTCATTTAACACATTTTTCACTGAAACAATACAATCTCTAACTAACCAGCTCTCCCCTAGCACCCCAAGCTCAAACATAACCTCTACCAACTATCCTCCTCTATTTTATTTTCTGCCAGTGCACACATCCCTCATCTATAACCTCATCCAGAAACTTAAACCCACCACACTCTCTGCAGATCTACTACCTGCAGAATACCTACAAAAAGCTGCTAAAGTCATAGCCTACCCCATATCCATCCTCATTAATAGAACCATTTCTGAAGGAACTATCCCCTTAATCTGGAAAGTCTCTCACATTATCCCCCAGCACAAAGGCGGTAACTCCAAGGAGTTCTCCAATTATAGACCCATAGCCATACTATCTCCTCTGGCAAAAATAATGGAGAAATGTATTCATTTACAACTGTTACCCTTCCTACTTGAAAACAATCTACTAGCACCTTGTCAACATGGTTTTAGACGATTCCATAGCACCACCTCTGCTCTCCTATCCTTCACTAACCAAATTAATAGTAATCATAATAATGACACTCTATCCTCAGCCCTTTTTATCGACCTGTCTAAAGAATTTGACATGGTTAAACACCACCTTCTCTTAGACAGACTCAAAAACTTATCACTGGATGCCCTTACTATACCATGGTTCCAATCATACCTAAATAACAGACAACAGGCTGTTCTATGGGAAAATACTTTATCTTCCCACCTCCCAGTAGCCTTAAGGGGTCCCTCAAGGATCCATATTGGGTCCTTTACTATTCACCATCTTTACAAATGACCTCCATTCGGTAATTCCACAAGCTTACTGTATCCAATACGCAGATGACCCCACACTCATATGCTCTGCTACTACCCGATCAGAACTTCAGTCACTAACCCAAAAGACCTTTAGCACAGTTGAAAACTGGCTCCTACAAAGGTGTCTTATCTTAAACCCTAAAAAACTATAATGCTACTATTCACCCCCACTCAAAGAACCTCCCCACTTAACTTTACTATTACCTCAAATAACGGAACTATAATATCCCCTGAACCAACTACCAAACTTCTCGGAGTACTAATAGATAATCACTTGTCTTTTGAACCTCACATTAACAACACCATAAAAACAGTTAATAAGAAACTAGGTTCCCTCTGTAGAATTAAACCCTTTCTAACTCCTCTAGCCAGGGTTGCCATTGCTCGCACACACCTTATCTCTACCCTCCTGTATGCCTCCCCTATATATACCAAAATATGCAAAAGTAACCTGAATAAACTGTCATCCTCCTACAACAATATAGCCAGATTCGCAGCAGGGTCCTCCTATAGAACTCATTATTGTATCAATTTGAATAAACTCGGATGGCTAGAATTGCCAAATCTAATACTTTTTAATCAATTAACAGTAGCCCATAAGATCCTGTATCTACCTCAAAACACACCCATACTCAGATCCCTAGTCATCCCCTATAACAATCTCAAAACCTTACGCTCATCTAATAAACTATTTGTACAAACAACTAAATCCAACAATTCAGCTGGTGACACCCTGTTCTCTAATACAGTAGGGAAGGCCTGGAACAGCCTTCCAAGTCAGCTAACCTCACTATCCTCTGTTAACCTATTTAAAAGCAAGCTCAAACCCTACCTCAAATCACACTGGCTATGCCCCTGTGATAACCCAGACTAACAACCATACCCCTCTTCAAGACTCCCATGATTCCTAGCCTCTTTTGAACATTATCTTGTGTTAACTCTGATAACAGTGAGCTTGGCCTTTCTGAGGATTCTTTCCTCTTGTAAATATGTATATACTGTTGAATTTCCAACTGTGCTCATATCACACCTCAATTCTTATGAGACTAAACACTATTAGTGTATCCTCCTATTTGCTTTTGTATACTCTCTCCATTCAACACTAGTGTTTATCCTCTGATTTCTTGTGTGACCATAGTATCTGCAGTATCTTAGTTATAATTTCCATTATTAATTCATACTACTATTGTACCAAGCTTATTTTTACATCAGGCTTCTGTTCCTACTGGTATACAGAATATAAAATCCTAGTTATGTAATATAACAAAGTTTTGTAATGTACCAATGTCTACTTGATATATTTTGTTTTTCCTATTTGGTTATTGTATTGTGGAGCTTTTCTCCCCGGGCCTCCACTGAAAATGGACATATATCCAGCTGGACTAGCCTGGTCAACAAATGTAAAATAAAAATAAATAAAATAAAATCATACCTCTCCACTATTCAGATTTTTGTAGAATGTCCAGATTTTTGCCTCATATTTTTGGTCTGTTCCTCATAAAATTTGCCATTTTCTGGCAAGTGACTGAGGGGTGAATTCAATAAATAAGGACATATATTTCAGTTTCAGACTTCATATCCTTCAGAAAATGCATACTAATACAAATCTTGTTTTTCTAATAATTTTCTAAGTTTATAGGAGGAATATTTGAAATCTGCCCCTATTTTTGACCTTGGCCCCCCATTATTTTAGGCTTTGTCCAGATTTCTTCCACTAATCATAGGACAATTGAATAGCTTTTATTGCCATTCAAGCTCACCAATTCACCAAGCTGTAGAGAGAAGTACTTGTATTCCTAAAAAAACTTGTGTCACAATTTTGCTTTTAAAATAGTATTAGCCAAAAGTATAAAAGCAAAAACACGAGTAGTCCTTTTTGTAGTCAAAAAATACAAGATTTTATTAGGAAGATGGCATTTTGAAAAACAAAAAGGAAGATAAGTGCTGTGTAACTTATTAAAGTGTTTTGTGCATTTATATATTTTTGAGCATTGTACACATAACTTACTATGGCATTAATACTTTTTCAATTGGTCGTCCATTCATATGTTTGCCTGTGATTGATTCGGGCTTAGCTAACTTGTATTACTTCATTTATAATGTAGCAATATATATCTATTGTTGCATTTCATATAGAATACAAAAAAATGTGTTCCTGGCCTTGGACCTTTGATCTCTGCAAACTGTAAGAAAGACATTTCTCTCATTTCCTGAGACTTAATCATAGGGTTCCATTCTGGCATTAGTGGTGTCTGGGTGAATATGCTGAGAGGAACAACTCACAGCAAATCATTAGCCTGTCTTTACAATATAATTACGGTTTGCTTCTGGTACAAACATTTCTACTCACATGGCAGTCTGAAAAAAAACAGGATGGACCTAATACTTTATATTTAGATATTATTTATTTTGCAAAGAAACATCGGGAAGCAATGCTTGGTTGAACACAGTGACTAGACATTTTCTACTGGGAGTGTCTTTCCTGCTAGATAATAAAACTAAGGGACATTATAAAATAATTCTGGTAACTTTGGAGGTATTGTTTATTTATAACTTAGCAATCCATCTTTACTGTTATGTCCCTGGCCCAATGGAAAATGCCTAGTCGGTGTGTTCAACCAAGCATCAAAAAGATGAAGTGTTTTACTTCTGTACCTTCACTGTAAAGCCCAAAGATAGATGCAGCTTTTAATCCAAAACAGTATGTCATGTCCAACACATTGGCTCAAGCTGAAACTCTGTGATTATTATTTTTGTGACCTAATGCTATAGCTGCCTCTAAACTGGACTTTCCATTTTCTTGTTGGCAACTAAGGTGTTATGGTGACATTTGATTTGTGATTATGGATTTAACATTGATCTCCACAGCTGTAGTGTTGGTGGTCAATCAAGTGACTAATGGGACATGGAGTCAATTTAACTACAACTCATTTTGCAATTATCTGGACTTCAATGTGGCAAAAAATAAATGAGCTATGACTATATCAGATCTTTACAAACATAAATGTAGGATAGCTTCTCATTCACCATTATTTTCTCTGAACATAAATAATAGTAAAAATATATCTCCCGAGAATATTTATAATATGACTGACATTTTTTTTCATATGGAAGGGAAAAGCAATTGTATGAAATGATGCCAACTGTTTTAACTTAGAACTGTCAGATACCAGACCAACACAAGATAGAAGATGAAGTCAAAGGAAATCCAGTTTATCTGTCAATAATGTAGTGGACTTAATTGCTGCTACTTTGAAGAATGAGCTAACTCCATTATGGTATTTCATTTGCAACTTACACAATGAAATTAATGCTATGGAGAATATGTTACAGGCTCTACAGTCATATTTTCACTAATCTGGGAACAGAATATCCATAAAATAAGACTGTTATGCTATAATATGCAACAAGGTAAATCAATTAGTTTCCACCAAAACAATGAAAGACAATTTGTTCTTGCTTTGGGGAAGATTAAGAATGGAGGATCTCATAGTAAGATGAGTGTGAGAGGAATATCAACATAATAAAATAATTGAGGAAGCAATTCAAAAATGTTTTATACTGGTTGCTGGTCCTACTAGAGCATTATATGATTTTTAGAGTTCATAGAGTACTGTAACGCCTCGTGGTCATCCCTGAGCTTAATTTATGTTAAATTATTCAGTTCCATATCTGTAATCTATCTCTTACCACAGGTGTATTTCTAGATTTCATAATACATGGTATTATAATTTCACTTGCAAAAATCCCCTACCCAAAGTAAGGCAGGATTATGGCCTATTGCCAACCTTTTCCTGGTAAATAAAATATTTGAAAAACTTATAGACATTTAACCATATTCTGTGTGATCAGGAACATGGGCTGTGGAACTCTTTTAAAACTGCCTTATATACAGCCACATATTCTATATGGAGTAATTTTAATGAATTTAGGCTCAGTAGAGGCTTACTCAATGATATGACCAGTGCCTTTGAATTTGTGACCACTTGATCCTCCTGACAAAGCTTTGCAGATTGAGCTTTGGTACCTCATTGTTA
Organism: Protopterus annectens; assembly: GCF_019279795.1. NCBI lineage: Eukaryota > Metazoa > Chordata > Ceratodontiformes > Protopteridae > Protopterus > Protopterus annectens. The sequence continues at coordinate 1,121,865,531 of NC_056737.1, read as the reverse complement.
CAGTGGTTTCAAAGTTATCTCATAAACAGAGCATTTCAAGTTTATGCAAACACCACCTTCTCAGATTCAGATACTTTAAAGGCACCCCCATAGATGATCCATTTGAAACTTTAAGTCTGTTTAAGCCATGATTTAAAATCATCATAGATGAAAGAGCCTTCTCCAAACCTGGACTTCCTGTTTGGAACTATATTTCTGTTGAAATCAAATCAACATTCTGATCATTCTCTTAAAAATTTGAAGTTGGTGACTGTTCCTATAGCCTGGCCTTTCTCTAACTAGAGGTTAAACCCCAATCTTCCTAACCATAAAGAGTTAAATCAACAAATTATTCTGCTAATACTGATAATAATCTATCTTTTCTATACCAGATTCACAGAGATTAAATTGATTTTAAGGGTCATCCTTATTTGTAAAGTAGTGTATTTGAACAATTGCACACAAAAACATATTACTGCTTTGTAAAATGCAATTTCTATATTAGATCATGATTTAAAAAAAAAACTTTTGGTAACAAAAAAATGAGTGCTTGATCAAAGACCGGAACCAACTCAAAATGCTGCATGAATTCTCGCTTTGATTCTGAAACAGGAGGCAAATACATAGAATGGGGTGTTATACTACTGAACTTATTAAACAGTTTACTTAAACTGATTTATAGTTTGAACAACGTTTCCTCAATAAATAAGAATAAGGCGCTTCACACTCATCCCCAGGCTGTGCTGTACACTTTTTATAAGACAAATTTTGGCATATTCACTTTCAGTAGCCTCCATACTACTTTATAAAATATTATAAAAAATCTTGATTCATTTTACCTCTTGTTTTCCAGATGAAGACAAAATAGTCTTTCGAACAAAGGGCCAGATTCAGGAAGCCTCCGTGTAAGAGTTATAACTCTTACACGGAGGCTGCAGTTAAACTGTGTGATGTCAGCATGTCATGCATATGCATGAGGTGCATGAGGCATGCTGAATCACACTAGTAACTCTTACACGGTCCGTGTAGAGTAGGGGCGTGTCTGTAGGCTAAGCTCTGCAAGTGGACACGCCCGAAGACTAGAATGGCTGAAAGTAAACAGCCACGAGAAAGGCCATGAAAATGTGAATAAACACACTATACAACACATGCCCCGACTGGCCATCAGTGTATAAAGTGAAGAGATGTCATAAAAGTAAATTAAAACCTTTTTTTTTTGTTAAACCCGTAAATGTTTGCTACTGTGTGCGGGTGTGCTACTAGCGCAATCACAGTTAGCAGTCAGTGGAAAAGGATATAAGAACTAAATATGCAAAGTAAGCCAAGAAATAATAGCTTAGCGGTAGAGTAGCTGCCCTAAGAGTAGGCAGGCAGGGTTCGAGCCCCTACAACAACCTTTTCTTTTTTGTAAATAAGCACTAAAAGCCCCTGACAGTATTGTACAAATGTAAATGTATTCCCTTTTGTAAAATGGAATGAAATAGAGCATTTTGAAGTAACATAAGAATAAAAATAGTCAGAAATGTACTGATAGCTAAGCTGCCGTGAGACAGACTGCCCGTAGCTGAGTAGTGTTTAAAAAGCTGCAAACTGCGTGCCCGTTGCCAAGCAGCGGGTAAACAGGCTGAAACTGTGTGCAATTAGCTGAACATGTGTATCGCTAGCCAATTAAGATTTATCCCAGCGCACCGTTTGCGCCGCTCCCACAGGCTAACTGCCAGTGCGCGTTACCTCCGCAAACGAAGCGCAGAACAGGTTTAAAGTGCTTAAAAGTGCTTTTGGCATGTTTGATTGACAGGTCCTCAACTCATTTCTGTTAGGAAAAGCAAAATCAATTGCCAGATTCAAACCCAGGATACCATGCACTACAGTCAAGGAACTAAACCACCAGGCCATGACAGCAATACCTAGAAATGCAGAAATAGCATATATATGGGATAAAACCCAGAATGGAGCATGAGAAAGCATTTACAGTGAAGTAGATACAATTCCAAAACGGCCAATCAGAGAAATGTGCGGAAAAAGCGGCATATATAAGCCCCATAGGCGGGAATACACAGCATAACTGATTGTAGAACAGACTTGCAGTCAGCATGAGTGGAGTAGGTGAGGGACGTTGCTTTCGAGCACAGCGTTGGGCGTTGAGGAGTCCAGATACATGGTCTGGCTCCTTGTCCATAATCACGAGGCCCAACTCATGCAGGGCCAGGTCTCATGGGGAGTATATAGGGCAGAGGCGTGGGACCAGTTGGCTCGTGATCTGACCAGTGCTACTGGCATACCACGCACTGGTGAGCAGGTCCGTCACCACCATGCGGACCTGAAGAGACGCAAGCAGGACCAATTGAACCGTTGGATCCAGGAGGCCCGGCAAATGCCCAACGCCCCACTACTGAGTAAGTCACATTTTACCCATGTATGTAAGGATTTCAACCAGCTGATACCATGGAGATGTGTAGTCCAATATTATTCCCTTTGTATTACAGCTGCAGGTGTCCGCTCTGCGAATGTTGAGATGCACACCAGAAGGCTGGTGCGGCGCCACCATGCAGGTTAGTAACCCCACCCAGTACTTGTAAATAAATATTATTATGTACCATGTATCAGAACAGTGCAGTGTATTGATTAAAAGTAATATAATGTGCAAGCAGGAATTGAAAGTCTGCAGGTATGGCTGCAACAAGTTCATCAGTATGCAAGTGTAACTGGAAATATAATTGATAGAATTAAACAGTGCTGTAATACAGATGTCCCATCATTAATTAAATATACTGTAACCTGCAGTAGTCTCAAGAGTACAGCTTCACAATCTGAGGTAGTCACATGTGAGATATATCCCTGTTCAAATGCTGAATCATGACAGAAGTGAGGCTGTTGGAAAGTGTTTGAATCACCACAGGTCTAATATGTGAACAAAGCCTAGAAGTACCAACCTGAACTGTGAAGTTGCAGAATGTGTGAGAGTGACAGAAAGGCTCATGTATGAATAAATAAAGTAGTAATAACCCCTGAATATATAAGCCTCAGTGTGTTTTACAGAACTAAATGCATGTGGGAAGTACAAATTAACATCCCAAACTGATTTCAGTGTGTCTGAATCTGAATGTCTAGCTCAAAATCTGTATATGGTGATAACAGTAAGCAATTTGCAGATAGAATGAATGATTATCTGACAGACTAAACAGCCATAGTTGTCCCCTGTCCTGTCATCAAAGTGTAGCAGGATGATGTATCTGATCAAATTCAAAATAAGTAGGATAGTGATGTATGTGTAACAGGTGTAGCATGACAGTCAAATAAAGATTATTTTGAAACATCAGCCTCAACTTAATTGTGTATCTATGATAAATGTGAATCAATGTTTAACATATGAATGTGTCATCACTTTCTATCCCCACCCAACCCTGTAATTCCATATAACAACATCCACTAAATAATGGTATGTGAACATTTCATTAATCATGGACATTTGTCCGTTCCAAACATATATGCATGTCTGTTCGTGCATGTGCCCTGTTCATACCTGCAAATACGATGGCCTGTTGCCATTAATCAACCCTGCATGTTGTTTGACTGTGTTTTGCTGTTCAAATAATGCATGTGATATTGATATGCCCCTTGTTCAATGGTGTTCATATCTGGGTGTTTGTTTGATGGGAATACCAATGCATGCTGTTACAACTAATCTGAATGGAATAAAATGCCACTAACCCAAACTAACATAACTACTCACAAACCTAGAACGCTTGGGAAGGCAGGTCCCAGCGGACCCACCTCTCCCACCTCAGCTGGCGACTGCACCTGGCACTAGTGCCCAGGCGGACCCTCCGGTGGCCCTGTGCCACCTTCGGGTGGAAGCGCTGCAGGGGATGGGGCCCGTCCCCTCTGCAAGTGTGGCGGAGGGATCGTCCACTCACCCTCCAGGTGTCCGGTCTGTGGTGCGTGGGAGATCCAAGACACTGTTCTTGGACCCCTCACGCCAGCTCGAGGCTCGTGTGGCACAGCTAACGGCCCCGGCCGTTGCCCGCCTACACAGCCCCAGCACAGCCCGTCCTGGGCTGTGAAGGAACAGTGGCAACTGCCTATGGGTGGGGATATCAGTTCCACTGTTGCCATCTGTGGGCTCGTGCATCTCGGATATCCCAACCTCCGTCCCGTCAATTGTGTAACCCCCACGTGTGTCATACACCGTCCCTGTATGCGTCTTGTCTGTCTTGTCTGTTAACCTACCCAACCTACCTCCCCAGCTTTACCGACTTCCTTCACCTGTCATACCACTCTCACCTGTAAAAAAAAAAAGGGCACTCTGTCCCACAAAAATTACGCCCCATACATAGCTGTCCATGTCGCAGACATGTCCGCTGGACATCTAAACTGTTAATTACAATTGGCTGTACAACAAATATTAATGTTGTCCTGACACCTCTCTCAGAGGTGGAAGGTTTCAAATGTCTCACCAAAATACATAGAAATATACAGCTGTTGCTGCAAAAGACATGGGCATCTATGGGCCTTACCTACACCCTTCCTGCAAATCCCACGCTTCTTTCCCTACTGTCTTACCCTCTTTGTGACCCCTTTTCACCACTTTCCTGTCACCCCTTTTCTTTCTTTTTCAAATAAAATAGCGCGGGTGTGCGCTTGTGTTAGCGGAGCTCACCGCCAGTGCGCATGCGTGAGCTCCGCGCAAACGAGCACAGACCTGGTTTAAAGTGCTTAAAAGTGCCTTTATGGCACTTTGATTGACAGTTCCTGTACTCAGTTCGAAAGTTTGCTAAGAAAAATAAATTCCCACTGTCAGTCTCGAACCCAGGACCTTGGTAACATTAGTCTGTATGACCTACCACTAAGCCATGCCTGCTTTACAAGAACACAGTGCTAAAATAAATATAACATGTAATAGTAGGAATCAGTATAAAGGCAATATAGGAGATGTACTATCCAAAGCATGTCAGGTAGAGTTGTAATGGCCAAATTACTGGATTCCCATACTAGTTCAGTGTGAACAGAAACAGCCCTGCTACCTGTTAGCTTGTACATAATAATGTAACGTAATGTACATATGTGAAGGTATGTATATCTACACATACATATATATAAATATATATTAATACATATGAAATATAATCGTAGGTCTCAGTAGCCATACACACTCACTACAGGAAAAAGTTAACATAATTGCTGCAACCTGAATCTGCAACACAGCCTGACCCCTGTGTGACCTACTTACCCTTCTAACTGCTTACAGGTGGCCTCAGCACTTTGATTGACAGGTCCTGTACTCAGTTCGAAAGTTTGCAAAGTAAAAAATTCCCACTGTCAGTCTCGAAACCAGGACCTAAGTAACATTAGTCTGTTTGACCTACCACTAAGCCATGCCTGCTCTGGAAGAACACACTGCTAAAATAAATATAACATGTAATAGTAGGAATCAGTATAAAGGTAATATAGGAGATGTATTATCCAAAGCATGTTTGGTAGAGTTTTAATGGCCAAATGACTGCATTCCCATACTAGTTCAGTGTGAGCAGAAACAGCCCTGCTACCTGTTAGCTTGTACATAATAATGTAAGGTAATGTACATATGTGAAGGTATGTATATCTACACATACATATATATAAATATATATTAATACATATGAAATATAATCGTAGTCTCAGTAGCCATACACACTCACTACAGGAAACAGTGAAGATATATGCAGCAACCAGAATCTGCAACACAGCCTGGCTCCTGTGAGACCTACTAAGCCCTTTAACTGCTTAAAGGTGCCTCCAGCACTGTGATTGATAGGCCCTATACTCAACTCAAAAGCAGAATATGAGCATACTAGTAGGCCCTACCACAAGACCATTGTAACACTAGTCTGTATGACCTACCACTAAGCCATGACTCTCATACAGGAATATAGTGCTAAATAAGTGGAACATGTAATAGTAGGAATGAAGATAAAGGCAATATAGTATGTCTACTACCCAAAGCATGTCAGGCAGACTTTTATAGTCCCAATTACTGGATTCCCATATTAGAGTAGTGTTAACGGAAACAGCCCTGCTAATTGTTAGCTTGTACCCAATAATGTCAGCTAATGTACATATATGAAAGTATGTATATGTACACAGATATATATATATATATATTTATATAGCAATACATATGACATATAGTTGTAGGTGTCAGTATGCATACACACTCACTACAGGGAACAGGCAAGATAAATGCAGCAACGCGAATCTACAACACAGCATGAAGCATGGGAGATGTACTAACCTTCACACTCACAGAACACTGTCAACAGCATACCAGCATGGTCCACGCCCTACAATCTGAAAGGGCAACGCCTATCTCACATACCCTTTTATAGCAGTGTCCTGAAATCACAGTGAGACATGCAATTAGTACACACCCAGCTGCTTGCAATTAGCAAATGCTGCCTTACAATTGGTGCAGAGGCCATCACATGGACCTATGCAGATACCTACAAAAGTATTCAGTACCCACACTCCACTCATGCAATACAGTCATTGCACAAACCAAATGAGAAAGAGAGAGAGAGAGAGAGAGACAGAGAGAGAAGACAAAACAAAATATACAAACAGCCAGCAGAAAAACAGCAGCAGCAGCAACAGCAGCAAAATACAAGCAGCACGACTGACACACCAAAAGCTGCCACATAAAATAAGGTAATGCAAAGTAGCAGGTTAATCCTGTGTATACTGTGACACCTCCAAATGTATCATAGTTCACTATCTATAGGTATGTCCATGAGATAGGTTGTGTGTAGATAGTCATGAAATATAAACATATGTAATATTGTTGTACATGTGGGCCATAACTAACACTTCCATAGCTTAGAACACAAGGCCAGTTGTGCATATGATGCAGTAGTTCCCAGGGTCAGTAGAGGTTCCTCCTCATTGGTGTGGGACCACTGTGTATGTATGGCACTGTTCAGGTACATATCCTGTAGTATGGCCAGGGATTAATATCAGTCTGTCATGTGGTGCTATGTCCTCCAGGGGTGAATGTAGCACACATCCAGGGATACCATTTCGTAACAGTGATGATATGTGTTCTGCAATGATGAGGGTGGCTCTCACCTCGACATGTGAGAGGATAGGGAGGTTACAGTCATCTGGGATAACTAATAACACGTGTGTAGGACAATGGGGGGGGGTACCTGCACCTAAACTGTCTGCAACATTGTTGGCAATATCTGTGCATTTGGTGAATGTGAAGCATCTTAACACTGCAGACAACAGATGCCTTCCTGTCATGTGAATCTGCCCTGTGCTGCAGTAGCCTCCTACTATTGTTATACAATATGCCTGTATCTGTAGTCCACTGGACAGGATTAATAAGTGGTGTGCAGTTGTTCTGGGTTAGATAACTGTGTGCACAGTACATGCAGTATGTGGGATGTCTGTGGTAAGCATATGCAAATGTGCTGGCGTGTGTGTTGTGGCTTCCACTGGCCCAGTGGGCTGCATGGATAGCATCACTGTCATAACTACTGAATAACTGTGTAATAACATGCATACATAGCAAGGTAGTGTATTGTGCTTGTGGTGTTGTTCAGATATGTATATCCAGGCTGAGTAATGTGTGTCCACATCACAGGGTTGGATGGCAGCACATCCAGTATGTATGGATGAACACCCAGAATGTGTCACACGTGTCACCTGTGCAGACGTATCTGGCCATTATCTGTGCATCCCCCACAACACACACACATGCAACATATGGCAGAAGTACTATAGCAGTACACACATGTTCATAGGTTCATACTAGGCTATCTGCCCGAGGGCATTTACAAGCCTAGCCCATCGTTTTGTGGCTTACGCCACCCCTTTAGTATGGGGAACCATACCCATTATTTTGCTGTGCCTCTGTCGAGCAGTGACACTGAGGTAATCCCTGGGGTATATCTGCGATCACCCATCCATTGGTCAAGATTTCTCTTGAACAAGGCCAGCGAGGTGCTCTGCCTCACATATACCGTGATTTTGTTCCACAGCATAGGGAGTCTTTGGGTGATGAATCTATCCGTCCAGCATGTCCTATTAATAGCCGTGTCGAGGTTTAAGTCTCCTGGCCTTGTGGCTCTGATGGATCTAGATTTTTTTAGGTGAAGCATATTCATCAAATCTGGGTCTGACATGGCCTTGTATGTTGGGCAAAGGTCACCTCTGAGCAAGCGTGGCGACTGAATAGAACATACATGGACATGCTGGAGGGCAAATTCCTAACTGAGAGGCTCCCTTTACTCTGTAATGAGCTCGAGCAGTTGAGAATGAACAGTTCATAGGTTCATACTAGGCTATTTGCCCTAGGGCATTGGTAAGCCTAGTAGAATGTGTTTGTCTTTGCCACCCAATCACAAGTTATGCTGCTATGCCCTTGTCCGACTTTAGTATACTATGCCTCTGTCTAACAGCGACATAGAAGTGATACCTGGGGTACAACTATGATCTCCATCCACTCATCCAGATTCCTATGGAAGAGAGTCAATGAGGGACTCTGCCTAACCAGTAGTGTGAGCTCATTACAGAGTGAAGGGAGCCTGTTGGTTAGGAATATGCCCCTCCAGCATGTCCATGTATGTCAGTGCTGAGGTCCAGCTCTCCTGAGCATGTGGCTGTATGGGACTCTGATTGCCTGAGGTACATCACGTTCATTACTGCTAGGTAGGACATGGCTGTATATGGCATGCACAGATTGCCCTGAACAGGCAGTATGCCACTGAGTCCAGCTGGATTCACTTTACCTGGGCAGCATATGACATCTGTGTGAGCCATTGCATCCCCTTGATGATGTACTGTTGTCCTGTACCAGTTGCTGTAGGTGTCTGGTTAGGTACATCCCAAAAGGTGCATTGTATGCAATTATAGGCCTGATGATGGATGAGTACAGAGGCACAATGACCTCTGCCATACATGTGAATCAGTCATGATTAGCTGGGCTATATAACATGTCTGTCAATCCACGTTGGCCATGTGGTAGACAAATGACAGACTGCTACCATGTTTCTTCCCCAGGTCCCCAACCACGTCTACTGTACTCAATGGCCTAACACCTATGTTGTACTGTGCCACCAATGTGGAGGCGTGGGAATCTGCATTGAATACTGATACTCCCCTCCCTTGTTCAAGTGTTGTGGCCGACAAGAATGGTAACAGCTATAACGTGGTAGTACTGGTGTGCTCCTGTGAAACCTGAAACAGGTTCATGTTACTGCACAGATATCGATCTCCAGAATGCTAGGTAGGGTTTTGGGTGCGTGCATCCTTGGGTCTAGACGTCCAGTGTTGAGTAGCATCACTCTTACTTCCTCATCCTTTGTGATACAAATGGATGTGGGTTTGCCTTATGAGCCTTGCCTAATACAGGCACTATGGGTGTAGCAGGAGGCTCCGCCAAATGTCAATAGGACTGTGGTGACAGGTGCAAGCTGTCCCTAGCAAAGCATACCACCCCAAGATGGCAGGGATTGGCACACCTGTGAATGACACCAGTATGTCAGTCAATTGTTGGAAGGGATCATTGTGCCTTGATATTGTGGCATTGTTCTAGGTGAGGGTAGGATGCTACTCAAGGTCAGGGTCAAACTGTCCCGGGCTACGTGCTCAGAGAGCTCTGTAATGTCTCATGTCATGTAGTCCAGGGAGGAATGTGTCAGGCCATTCACAGCAGCATGGACATTGACTGAGTCATACCTGTACCTGCCTTGGGGTTACCTGACTGTTTGTGTTATGTGGCAGGTCATAGTGACTGACAGGCTGCACACCGTGACCCTCACCTCGTTAAGCCTGGTGAACGTGATGTGAGTGTGCCTGATCATAGAGGCACCTAGTACAGGTGTATGAGGTGTGTTGTTAACAGTTAATGGCTGTGAGTGTTCAGCACATTGGCTTTGTGTGATATGTGTTGCACATGTTCGTTTATGTGGTAGTGGTTGCCTGGATGTCTGCATAGGAGGTCTCTGCTGCATAGGCAGAGCTGTGGTCTGAGCCTACAAGTATGATCATGTGTGATCATGTGTTAGGTCCGCTGTTGTGTTAGGTCTACGTGAGACTGGAAGTGTAGTGAGTGATCCCCTTTGCCACGTGACTGGTTATGGCGGTATTGAGTAGACAGAGCCTAGCCTCCAGTCTGGTATATGGTTGCATCACTCACATGAGTTTGAATCTGTCGTTAGGAGGAGGGGGTTGTCTGTGTACATGCATCTGTTCTAACATTGTCTCTGGAGTACCACACTCACCAGCTGGACTGAGGATGGAACTGACAACTGACCTCTGGACATGCTAGAATACTATTGTGAACTCTGTAATCAGTAATGATTGAAAACAAGGTCCAGTGGGGAGTGAGGGTGTACTGACATTACCTACAACTGCTGACTGATATAAAAGTGTCAGTGAGCAAATGCCAGGTAACCTAAGTGCAATGTGTCACAATGAAGTAAATGCAACAATGACAAGCAGTCACTTGCTGTCATGTGTAACATGGAAACGTACAGTAAGCAATGCAGATAACAGTAGTGAGTCACAGATGTGTTGCAAAGATGTGTACTATGTGGAAGTAGCATACCAGTGAAATAACAAGCTAACAGATAACAAGCATATAAACAAAGGTAGATGCAGGAGACCTGGATGTAGTGTTTGCTACAACAAACAAGGTGTAGCAATGTCAGTAAGATACAGCTCAGATATGCAGGCACTATAAACCTGATACCAGATGTCCCCAGCTATGAATGGCAGAGTACAGCCTATTGTCACACATGAGTGCAGACCACAAACCTCGTTAATGTTAAATAACTGGCCTAAAGGACAACTGCCCATACCAGAAGTAATACACTTGTACACTGGGCCCACAATCAGCAGTTCCCAACTTCAATGGATGAAAGATATGTGTCCTGCCACCACAGTGCTTGCCACCAACCTCCCTAATGTAAAACAACTGGTCTGAAGGCCAAGTACTTAGTACAAATGACATAGAATGATAGCTACACTGTAATCAGGTTTTAACCAATCAGTAATAAGTAGAAGTTAACACACCTGTATAGAATGTGTACCATGTATTGTTGAGATACTATGCTGATAACCTGTATGTGTACCTTTCCAGATAGACATGGCACCGAAAAGAAATCCTGTGTACTCTGCTGCAGAGGATGACGTGATCCACCAGAGCCTGGTGCGTGACTATGCCATCCTGTTCTCACGCACCACCCAGAATCAGCAGGAGAGGTCTGCACTGTGGCAAAGCCTCGTTAGCAGGATAAATGATGTTGGCATGCATGATAGGACATATGAGCAGGTGAGACATCACTGCAGTGATTTGATAAGGAATGTCCACCAGCGTGCTGCAGATATCCGCAGGCAACAGGCTGCCACAGGTGGGGGGGTGGCCACATCCCCCTCACCAGACAGGAGGGCTACTGCTAAGTGTTGTGGATCCAGCCCCAGAACAACAGCAAACATCATGCATCCTGATGGAGGTTGGGTCCACACAGCAGCAAGACAGCGGCGTGCAGGTAAGATGCCATATTCATTTATTGTTATTACTTTTACATTTGTTGACCCAGATAGTCTAGCTGGATATGAGTTCATTTTCAGTAGAGGCCTGTGGAGAAAAGCTCCACACATAGCGTAATAAAGGCAGACAGACAAGTTGTCAATACAGACAGCCAACATAATAGAATTGTACACCAGCCTGTTAATTAAATAAACATACATGTAAGGAAGTCAAACAGTTTAGAGTCATACACAATGTACTGTTGGTTTCAAAGCAATCCTACCTAAAGCATAATGGTTATGCAATAAGGCAAAAGCCATATACATAATAGTTAGGGCTCAGAAGGGTAGAGAAGTAGAAGGAGTATGACAGATACAATGATATGGAAGAGGCAGGAGTCAAGAAGGACAGTGAGGAAAACAAGGAAGACAGTCAAGAGGAGGTGGGAGGGATGGGAGAAGTAGGTCAGAGCATAGAAGGACATCAAGGTGAAAGAAACAGGGTAGAAGCTAGTTTCTATGCACAATGAGGGGTTAAAGGTGAAGAGAGCGTAGGGAGAGGGATGTTAGCCTGGACTCCAAGAAGAACAAAGCCAGTGGTTTTGGAAGTACAATTTGAGTTGGCGTTTGAAGAGAGGTAAGGGTGAGATTAGAGTTAACTCCTGGTATGTACATATGACTGTTCTGTACGCTGTTACTTCATGCACGCATAAGGTGTGCATGTGGTATGTATCTGTCATCATGATATATATACAGACATGATGTGCAGCTGATGTGTATAAGGGAACTAGTGTACTACTGTACTGTATCATGTGCAAAACAAATGGCACACATGTGCCCACTGACATTACTCTCTTCACACTTCCAGGTCCCTCCCATGTATCAACGAGGCAGGCCATACATGCTGGTGAGTCTTTTAACAGTATCTGTAAAACAATTTATAAAACTAGGAAGAGTAGTGTAACTCTGTAGTAGACATGCTGGTGACTGTGTCCACAATAACTGTAATTGACAGGTAGTAAATTGAGTAGTGTAACACGGTATTGATGTGTGTGTTTACTGTGGGGTGTGCATGTGTGCAAGTGTGCCTGTGCCCAAGTGTGCATGTGTGTTAGTGTCCATGAGTGCATGTGTCCATTTCTGAATGTGTGCATTAGTATTGAAGTGCATCTCTTTCAAATATGTATTGAGACTGTAATCTGTGTTCCATGTTTTCCTCCCGTAGGTTCTGGTGCTGCTCTGGTGACCTGCAGCAGGGAACCTGAATCTTGTGCCCCAGGTACTGATGATGATGAAATGTCTGTAATGGTGCAGGAAGGTGTGTCTGGGTCCGCCATTGGTCAGCCAATTGACAGTACACAGCTTTCAACCCCGTCAATGCGCACAGTCATCCTGCCGTTACATCCTTTATCACCATTGTCCCTAGGTGATGGACAGTCAGCAGTGGGCATAGATCAGGGTAATGTGGTACCTGTGGCACATGCATCCTCACAACGCAGCCATGTGCAGAGGCCTCCAATGGTACCACGCAGACAGTCGCCCATGGGTTCTCGGGGGGGCATCCGTGGCCGTACTGCCTCTGGCCGACGTGCCCAGGGAGGTATGTCAACCTCCACTATGTTTAGAACTGTCATGCAGGCACAGGCACGTATGGAAAGGTACACCAGACAGGGTCTGAGGGAGCTGAGAGCATGTCGCATAGCCATGACAGACGGCATGCATGATGTTGCGAATGCTATCCGTAACTTCACAGATGTTGTTGACAGACGTTGTGAGGGCATACAACAGCTGCTCCACAACCAGATGTCCATGGGCCAGGGCGATGGTGTGCGTTTGCGGCGGCGTGGCGTATGCCAGCAAGAGCACCAGCTGGCAGTGGCCGGGCGACAACGGGCCCACTCGCGCCTCAAGTGCCAGCACCAGCCCCAGCAATGCTGGGTCTGTGCTGTCATCCAGACGCCCCAGGAGACCACGTGCACGTGGCTCTGGACAGTCCCAACAGGGAACTGTGTCCAGTCAACACACCCTGCTTCCGATGACAGTACCCAGTCTGGGTTAGTACGGATCTGACCCGTAGCACCCTGCCAGGCACAGGTACCGTGTCCGTGCCCACAGACACTGATTTGGATGACCTGACAGGTGCAGTCTGTGGCTGTCCACAAAACCCTGTACATGGCAGCCATTATGTGGGACTGTGTGCGTGCTTACACACATGCAGAAACCTAACACCTAGGGCAAACACATACACACACACACTGCACCAACAACGGTCCACCCTGTACTGCTGCCCCTCACAAACACACATACACACATGTCAATTGGTGTTACCAGTGGCCGGCTTGGGCATATCTAACCCACACCCTGTGCATATGATGACACTGTGCCACCTCCTGCATACTACAACATCGGTGCAGGTAAAGGTAAACACGTTGCTGATGCACAGGGTGACTATAGATGTGTATAAGTAGTAACATGTTGGTAACTGTTGTGTGTTGCAGTATAAATGTGTGTATATCCCATCAGTCCTGCTGCAGTAACTGTATGAATGTCCTCAATTGTTATCTGCACCCATACTACTTAACAAAGTGTACCTGCAGCACACCATCACATGCTAACATTGACTATGGCAATGTGCATCTTGTGCTGTTATGTAGATTCAGCTACATGTATCTGTTCTGTCACACATGCATTTATACACACCCTGCTACCCACACACATGCACACGCTCACCTGCCATTCCCATTATTTATCACCCTACATGAGTAGCTGTTGATACATGACAGGTACACATTTCAGAAGTGCACTATGTTGTTTACTACTGGCATCCCTTCTCTACCTGTACTCGCAGGGGGCAAGCAACCTCATCATTTGGAAGATGACATGTGCACCAGGTACTGTAGTACCCTGATTGCCACAACAAACATGCTTCCCATGCGGAAATGCACACACAGACACATCCCACATCCACACACTTGCCACATTCAGGCTTCAGAACACTATCTAGGTATATTCGGGTACATGTGCATGTTCAAGTAGCATGTAACACTATACTGAGTACTGGCACTTAGTTGTCTGTTGTCATGTTGTCTGTATAGAATAAAAGAATTGTTTTATTATCCTACTCCGTGTTGTGGACATTACTTGAACAAGTGTTACCTTACATGTGTTATCAGTACCAACACCTTCTGTTTTGTAGTTTTGTTTGTATAGGGTGCTATCAACATCACTGCTTGTTAAGGGTAATGACCACCCTGCAGTGCATAGCCCCATGTGGCAAAAGCCACATCCCACCCCATCATTGTGCACACACACTAACCCCACCAACAGTAAAACACATACTTTCCATTTGCAAGATTCAAACCCACACCTAACTGTGCAATGACAGTAGAAACAGACACATTAGCAGAGTGTGCTATTTGCAGTAGTTGGAGAAACCTTTACTAATGCTGTACTTAGAGGGTGCTGACATCATCTGTGTGTAGGAGGAGGGATGTGCACCCTGTAGTGTGTTCTCCCAGTTGGCAAAGGCAGTTAACCCTCCCAGCATAGTGCACACACATAAACCACACTCATACATTCCCTTTGCAGGATTCAAACCCCACCTAACTACGTTATGACACTGAAGAAAGACACATTAGCAGGCGCTATGCAAATTACTGGAGGACTTTACTACAGGTGATATAGTTATACAGTCCTGACATCATCACTATTTCAAAGGGGATCTGCATCCTGTACGATACTGTCACGGTTGCTAATAGGGACATTTCCCACACACACACATCGATGTGTTGGAGGTTTGCATATGTGGGGATCCAGAACACCAGTGTGATTAGTATATGGTTTGATTGCAACAATGAGGGATATACTCCCAGTGGTGATTAGTTTTTACTCATGTTTGTAAAGATCAGCTCTAGTATATCTGCCCCTCTTGTGGGAAGGTTGGTTACCTGTTCCATAGCCAAAGAATGTCTGATCAATGGGAATCTTAGAGCTTGGGTATTGTGGCCTGTGTAATGTACACAGTCTATGTTTGGGTAGCTGGCATCACCCAGTATGATGGTGTTTGCAGAGTAATCTAAACTCTCCTGTGTCAGCATGAAGGCTGTGTGGGAGACCTGAGTTTGAGAGGGTGCTGTAAGAGCTCCTCTGTGTCTCTTTCCATGTGGTCCAGGGAGTGCGTCCCAACAGGTAGCTGACTGTGACCCTCCCTTGCTCTGTCTGGAGGCGGCACGTCTGTCAACAGCTCATGTCAAGCAAGTGCACACCCCTCATAAATGATGTGGAAACCTTCAAAGGCCCAAGGCCTGTTGAAAATATGGACCAGACTGCAGATACCTGTATAGAGGCATTCTGTGGACACATTCAGGAATGCATGGATCATGAAGCCACATATGAAAGCATGACCCAATTCTCCAAAGGCAGATGTCCTGGGCGGACACCAGCCATAAACACACTATACAATAGAAGGATGGCGCCACTACATGATACAACAACCTCCCAAAATGTGAAGGCACCACTGATGAGTATTGGAAGACAACTACAGGCACCCATATGATTGTCTAAGGCCATCTTTGAGAGAGGATTCCACAAGCCACTGAGGATAATCACAAGGCTGCCTGTAGTTATGTTAGTAACCTGGGTGGTACTACCCAGATATGCTCAGAGGTAATACAATATGTCACACAAAATATAAAACACACAGACATTGCCATCATCCTAGTGGACAGGTTCAATGCTGCCTTCTCTCCCCACCACACCAAAAGGGAACATATGTCTCGCATCACAGTGCTTCCCCCCCCTGACATCACAGATGCTCAGGTAAGAGATGCCCTTCCCAAAGCAGTAAACACTGCATCAATGGGACCAGACAGTGTCCCAGGCTGTGTCCTACATGAACCACAAGAAGAGCTACACCCAGACATAACACCACTGTTCAATCCCAGCCTTAATACATGATATGTGACCAGAGAGTGGCATACAGCAACAGTGGTCCCTCAACATGCAGGTGGTGCCGTCACGGATCCTGGACACTACTGCCCCATATGTCTGACTAGCTTTGTCTGCAAAGCTATGGCAAGAATCATCAAGAACCTCACATATCTAGATATTGTGGACCTACAGACATGTCACCATACACAGTTTGGCTTTGTCAATGGCAAATCCTGCCTATCAAACCTGTTTGCTTTGTTTGAAACAGTCACCAAGGCCACTGTCAAGGGGTAGGAGGTCCACACAGCCTACCTGGACCTTGCATAAGCCTTGGATACAATACCCCACTTGTGCATTCTAGGAAGCTCACCAGTGTACATATTAACCCCTATGTCACTATGGGTATTGCACAGTGGCTCAAGGGCAGAACACACATGGTAGAATTGCTGGAGCCATGTCAGCCTCCAACCTGGTACAAGTGGTGTCCCACAAGGCAAAGCCCTAGGGGCTGTCATGTTCATTATATATTTGTCATAGGTACAGGCCAACATGGAAGTACTGTGGCTCAGCACGTCACAGGTGACTGCAGACCGAACACCATAATCAACTCAACAGCTAACACACGCATCCTCCAAAAGGGACTCTTGCAAACACACGACTTGTGCCACAGCCATGGCCTCAACATGAATGACAGAAAGAGTATAGTCATCCCCTTTGTCAAACAGTAAATGACCACAATGTACCACATATGTGTTAATCCAGTAAGTGCAGACCTAGGAATTATGGACCTTGGGAGTGCGCGGGTTGATAGCATCCTACCATTTGACAACAACATGGACAAAGTGGTTAGGTAAGCATGTGATATGGGCCACATCATCATGGGATCCACATGTAGGCCAGGGGAGGACATTGTGCCCCTTTACTCATCCCTCATCATGCCCATAATTGACTATGATGAACCTGTCGGCATGCACCTTACCAGACACCTGCAGCAACTGGGGCTACCACATATGTACCTCGACAAGGGATCAAAGTGCTCAAACAGATGCCACATACTGACTGGTTAAAGTAGCAGCAGCTCTACTCAGTGACATACTGCCTCTTCATAGGCAATCTGTGCCTTACATAGAAGGCCAGGTCATACCCTCACGTAATGGCCATGCTGCATCTCAGAATATCCAGATCCCACCAGGATACACGCTGGAAATACATGAACTTCAGGAGTGATATACATAGGACATGGTGGCGCCGCACATTCACAACTCAGAGGCACCCTTCATTCCTGATTATTATCCCAATAGAGGTTCGGCGGCCTGACTCAGTGACTATCCTCAAGGCGATATTAATGACTGGATGTGACATTGTAGGGTTACCCTGGGTATCACTTATGTGTCACTGTGAGAAAGAGGCACAGTATACTAACCTTGGAAAAGGGCATAGCAAGACAGATTCACAATGCATGTTGAAAGGCGCGCACATTCTGGCTAGGTGGATACATGCCCTGGGCAGATATCCCTGTACGAACCTATGGACCTATGTCTCTTTTTCACCATTGGCCCTATGTGCTGTCAATCACCAATGTAATCTCAATACTCGGTAGCATGTGCAAGGTCAGTTGTCAGTCACCTCTATGGTACAGTTGTGGAATATGTGTGTCATGTAGTAATGTCACAGCTGCCACATGTACACAGTCAACCCTATACCCTACCCATTGATGTACATCACATGTATGAGATGGAAACACATGGCCAAACTGTAACAACAACATACAAGTCAGTCAGATGCATGGACACATATGACTCAGTCATTGTCCATGCCACCACAGCTGATGTGGGATGTCGCTCACTGGGATGCGTGATAGAGAACATGAAGGGGATCACTGAGCAAGTGACACAGGCTGGTAGACCCTGACCTTGGTTGGCATCAGACCCTCACCAGGGATTCCGACAAATTACTGAATGCTAATGAATAAGTGTATCTACAACACCCTAGCTGAATGGTTCTTAGCATGCAGTCACTGCATTGCTATGGAATACTGTCTTACCACTCCCACAACAGGTGAAAACATGCAGCTCCTGTACATTAACAACATGTAGACCTTATGCCCCAGACCAGGTGTGCATCCCTCACTACTAGGCTGATAGCATCTACATCTCACACTGTATATACACATCCCACATGCAGCATCTGCACAGAAGACCACGGTCATAATGTTACCCTGTGCAAATACCATGTATTCACATGTGGCAGGCATCACACATGGTAACTATTGAAAGTCACAGGTACATATGTGTATTTGGCACACACATACATCATGTGTTCATTGCCATAACCGGTGTAATCAATGTCATGCATTATTGAGTGGGACAACCCACATACATGGGCATTCTGTGTGTGCACAACACACATGGCATGTCTGTAATCAAAAGCCATACATAATTGTGATATCGTTTAGAAATGGGTATGTGCATCCTGTAGTGTGTTTTCCCAGTTGCCAAAGGGATATATCAATCATACACACTTAGACCCCTACACACACACTTGTCATGTGCGGTTCAAACCCTACCTAACTATGTTAAGACACTAGAGACCGGCGCATTAGCGCGCTATTCGCATTACTGGGGAATGTCCTTTCCCCTGATATACTTATAGGGTGCTGACATCATCAGAGTTTAGAAAGTGGAATGATCATCCTGTGGTGTGTTTTCCCAGTTGCCAAAAGGGATGTTTCTTTCATACCCACACACTTACCCCCTTCACACACACTTGTCATCTGACGGTTCAAACCCCTACCTAACTATGTTAAGACACTAGAGACGGACGCATTAGCACAGTGCGCTATTCGCATTACTGGGGAAAGTTCTTTCCGCTGATATACTTATAGGGTGCTGACATCATCAGAGTTTAGAAAGTGGAATGATCATCCTGTGGTGTGTTTTCCCAGTTGCCAAAAGGGATGTTTCTTTCATACCCACACACTTACCCCCTTCACACACACTTGTCATCTGCCGGATTCAAACCCCTACCTAACTATGTTAAGACACTAGAGGCGGACGCATTAGCACAGCGCTATTCGCATTACTGGGGAAAGTCCTTTCCCTGATATACTATAGGGTGCTGACATCATCAGAGTTTAGAAAGTGGAATGATCATCCTGTGGTGTGTTTTCCCAGTTGCCAAAAGGGATGTTTCTTTCATACCCACACACTTACCCCTTCACACACACTTGTCATCTGCGGTTCAAACTCCTACCTAACTATGTTAAGACACTAGAGGCGGACGCATTAGCACAGCGCTATTCGCATTACTGGGGAAAGTCCTTTCCCTGATATACTTATAGGGTGCTGACATCATCAGAGTTTAGAAAGTGGAATGATCATCCTGTGGTGTGTTTTCCCAGTTGCCAAAAGGGATGTTTCTTTCATACCCACACACTTACCCCTTCACACACACTTGTCATCTGCGGTTCAAACCCCTACCTAACTATGTTAAGACACTAGAGACGGATTAGCACAGCGCTATTCGCATTACTGGGGAAAGTCCTTTCCCTGATATACTTATAGGGTGCTGACATCATCAGAGTTTAGAAAGTGGAATGATCATCCTGTGGTGTGTTTTCCCAGTTGCCAAAGGGATGTTTCTTTCATACCCACACACTTACCCCTTCACACACACTTGTCATCTGCGGTTCAAACCCCTACCTAACTATGTTAAGACACTAGAGGCGGACGCATTAGCACAGCTATTCGCATTACTGGGAAAGTCCTTTCCCTGATATACTTATAGGGTGCTGACATCATCAGAGTTTAGAAAGTGGAATGATCATCCTGTGGTGTGTTTTCCCAGTTGCCAAAAGGGATGTTTCTTTCATACACACTTACCCCCTTCACACACACTTGCCACCTGCTGGATTCAAACCCCTACCTAACTATGCTATGACACTAGAGATGGGCGCATTAACAGCGCTATTCGGATTACTGAGAGAATCCTTTTCTCCAATATACTTATAGGGTGCTGACATCATCAGAGTCTAGAAAGTGGAATGATCATCCTGTGGTGTGTTTTCCCAGTTGCCAAAGGGATGTTTCTTTCATACACACACACACACACCCCCTTCACACACACTTGCCACCTGCTGGATTCAAACCCCTACCTAACTATGTTATGACACTAGAGGCGGACGCATTAGCTGGCGCTATTCGGATTACTGAGAGAATCCTTTTCTCCAATATACTTATAGGGTGCTTACATGATCAGTGTCTAGAAAGGGGCGACCATCCTCTGGTGTGTTTTCACATTGCTAGGGGTAACATTTGGACCAAGTGTGTGAGCATGCCCAGTTCAGCCTTCCTGTGGCATGTTGTGTGAAAGATGTCTCATTTATCTAAGTGTGTGAGCATGCCCAGTGTGGGCTTTACATATGTTGAACTCTGCAGCCCATCACATTTGTGGATGAGTGTGACCTTCAACAAATACCTCCAGTTTATGGTTGTGTGTTCTGTGCCATGTTGTGTAGTTACTGTCCGAATGCTTTTGTGTGAACAAAACTGGGAGTATACTGTGCCTGCAGGTTTTGCATGGGATACTTTGCACACAATTGTCAACATCCGTTCATACTGACCTAACACTGTAGCACTGTCTAGTGTAGTGTTTCAGTACTTTCACTGTGGTGGTCAGTATCCTGGGCTTCAGTCCTATCACTGATTTACATTTCCATAGTGTGCACAACAGGCTGGTTAAGGTCCAGTTGTGCACATCTGCACAAAGGCAGTGCCTCTACAGACCCTGTTAATTGCTGCCCCATAAGCAACAAGTGTAGTCTGCAAATCTATGGAGAGGATCATAATTGAGCTCATAAACAAAGATATAGGGGACATGCAGACATTGTACCCATCCCATTTTGGCTTGGTCAGGGGCAGATCATGCCTTTTGTACTGGGTTGACATCTTCAAATTGGTCACTTAGGCCATTGTTGGGGAAAGGCAGTCCATACAACCTACCTTGGCCTTGCTAACACTTTCAACACAATACCCCACTCAGGTATTGTGGAAAGCCCTCACAACTGAAATGTAAACCCATATGTCACAAGATGGGTTGCAAACTGGCTTAAGGACGGGACCCACAGGGTTAGAGTTGCTGGCACTATGTTAGACTCCAGGCTGGTCACAGGTGGTGTCACACAGGGCTCAGTCCTTGGCCACCATTGTTTGTCATGTACTTCCCATGAGAACAGGCCAACATGGGAGGACTTTGGATGACAATGTTAGCAGATGAGTGCACACTGGGCACCATAGTGGACAGTGCATCACACACAGATATCCTTCAGAAGGGACTCACAGTAACTGATAGCTGGTGCCAGGGCCATGGCCTGAAGTCAGAGTGCACAACATGTGTAGACATACCCTTCAGGAAAAGCAAGGTGACCCCAAGCTACCATATTGGTGGCAATCCTCTAAGCACAGAGGAGGTTATCACGGACCTGGGGACCCAGGTTGACAGTCGCCATTCTTCTCAGACTCACATTGCTAAAGTGGCTAGGAAGACCTTCTACATTGCCCACCTGATAAGGATGGGATTCACATGCAGATCTAGTGGGTCATTGTTCCCCTGTACTCTTCAGTTATCAGACCGGTGATCAAGTCAAATGCCCTATTCTGGCTGTATCTCACCCAACATCTGCAGCAATTGGAGACACCCTGACTGTCCGCCACCTAAAGGATCAAGGAACCACAACAGCTGTCATATGCTGCCAGATTGAAGACACTCACACTCTATTCACTCACATACCGTCTGCTTAGAGGTGACATGTGCCTGACATGCGAGGCCATGTCCAAACAGAGATTAATGGACATGCTCCACCTCAGACTCAGAAGATCCACCTGAACCACTAGTGCAGGTGACTGACACCTTAGCAGGGATGTATGTTGGACATGTTGTAGGGATGGAGTTATCACTCGGAGACTCCTATGCTGTGGAATACAATCCTGGTCCATTTGAGGCAGAGCACCTTGCTGGCTGTGTTCAAGAGGTATCTTGACCTAATGCTAGTCGGAGAATGTGTTTGTCCATCAACACATTGTAAGCGTAGTTTGACATGTCATATGTCTTGTTTAGTATACTGTGCCTCTGTCTACCTGTGACATAACATTGATACCCAGGGTAAACCTCCCATCTCCCATCCACTCATTAGGATTCCTGTTGAAGGGACTCAACCAGTGTCTTTATGGACAACCTGTACTGGTAGTTTACTCATGTGTGGGGGTGGCTTCTGTGTTTTGGATAATGCAGTACAGCCTGTCCTATATATGTCAGTGCTGGGGTTCAGTTCCCTCATGTGCATAGCTACCTGCCATTCAGATTGTACAAGGTGCAGCATGTGCATTGATTCCAGCTTGGACATGGCTTTCTCGTCAGGCACAGCTTGCATCTGGGTGGACAGCATGGCAGTGTGTGGAGCTGCACTCTGTTTAATCAGACTACACATTACATGTGTTCCAGCTCTGTCATACTCCTGGTGAGGTACTGTTGTGGACTTTACAGGTGCTGGATGTGTGTGCATGAGGTACACCCACAGGGGCTGTTGTGGTCATTTCTACTGCTGATGAAAGATAACTGCAAAACCAGAATGACCTCCCCTTAGCTAGATGTCAGACAGCATGGACCATACAATCACAACTGGAAACAGGATTCTACACCTACCACCCTAGAACACAGTAAAGGAAAGACACTACGGCTGATGCTGCTCAATGCCCAAGGTCTCTACCTCAAGCTGCACACACTCTATGCCCTTCTCAGTATGTAGCACATTGATGTCTGTGCTGTGCCTGAAACCTGGTTCACAGTTTCTGACAGCACCCCAGCACTATCGGGTGTTACCTCATCTCATGCATTCCGGCACCAGCATCCCGACAACAACAAGAAGGATGGTGGGTGTCCATATTCATCAAGGACACCCTCACCTCATGGTTGGTGGCAACACACTATGCATCGGAGACCATCCAGGTGCCAGTGACCGTAGGCAAGACTGCTCTGCAGTTTGTAGCATGTTACATGCCACCGCTCAAACTCAGGTACCTCACACAGCTATCCTGCAAACACTGAAGGGGATAAATGTATCTCCAAACACCATCCTACTGGGTGATTCCAACTATCCACATATAGACTGGGATCACTAATCATGCCACAACACTCTAACACAAAGGTTCCAAGAGTTCATACACTGAAATGCCATGGAACAACTGGTCCCAATCCCCTCAAGTGGAGGCAACATACTAGAACACATCATCACAAACATGGGGTCACACTGTTCAACACCAGATGTATACCCATCATTGGTGAGATCAGATCATGGACTACTCTCAGTGGGAGTCCACATCCCACCCACACCCCAGATGGGAAAAAGCGGTGAAGACCGTGACAATTGCCGACTCCACAATTCTGAGCACTGGTGTGGTCTCTTTCAAGGGCCCCAGGCCAGCGGACACCATTACCCAAGCCACTGTATCACTTAGAAATGCCTTCTACCAGCACCTCCAGGACTGCATGGTTCAGGCAATCCAAAATAATAATGACTCTTTGTACCACAGGCAAGCATCCAGTCTGGTGGACCCTAGCCATAAACAAGCTGTACAACACAAGGAAGGAGCTACTACAAGATAGAGTGTAATCCGTATGGGGGAAGACACCCCTGCTCATTGTGAGTAAAACACTGGGTTCCCCATACAATCATCGAGGCATGTTTAGAGAGTAAACCCACTCAGGACTCCAGGGACAATCATGAGGCCTTTTTACCTATGTTTGAAACCTGGGAGGAAACTCCCAGATATGCTCAGACTTAGTTCAGAATGATGTTGATATCACTGCACCTACAGACATTGGCAACATACTGGCTGACAGGTTCAGTGCAGATTTCTCCCCTCCCCAACTGGGGGTATGTACACCAGAGGATTGTAGCCCAAACATCTCCACTGCTGGGGTGGGAACTGCTCAATCCAAGGCAGAAAACACTTTATCCATGGGACCTGATGGTGTCCCCAGTTGTGTGCTCCATGAACTCAATGAGTAATTACACCCGCAGTTAGGGCAGCTGTTTAATCTTAGCCTCACCTCAGGATATGTTCCCAAGGAGTGGCATACATCAATGGTGGACCCACCTCACAAAGGTGGTGCCTCCACCAACCCCAGAAACTACCATCCCATCCCCTTGACAAGCCTGTTCTGCTAGGCTATGGAGAGGATCATAATGGGAATTCTAAATGAAGACATAGGGGACTTGCAGACATTGGGTCCAATCCAGTTTGGCTTTGTCAAGGGCAGATCATGCCTTTTAAACTTGGTTGACTTTCTCAAAACACTCACCCAGGCCATTGGCGTGGGCAAGGCAGTCCACACAGCCTACCTTGACCTGGCAAAGGCTTTCGACCAATACCCCACTCAGGTATCATTGAAAACATCACCAGCTTAATTGTGAACCCATACATCACAGCATGGGTTGCAAACTGGCTAAGTGTGGAACACACAGGGTCAAAGTTGCTGGTGCCAGTTCACACTCCAGAGCTGTGACAAGTGGTGTCCCACAGGGCTCAGTCCTGGGCCCACATTTGTTCAGTATCTACTTTTCAGAAGTACGAGCAAGCACAGGAGGATTATGGCTGACAAAGTTTGAAGATGACTGCAAACTGGGAAGCATAGTTGGAAACCCATCTGACACAGACATCCTTCAGAAGGGTTTCATAGAGGCTGACTAACTGGTGCCACAGCCATGGCCTTGCATTACACACTAAACAATGCATAGCCATACCCTTCAGGAAGAACAAGGTTACCACTACTTCCCATCTAGGTGGCAATCCTCTAAGCACAATGTACGTTATCAGGGACCTGGGCACCCAGATTGACAGTGACATTTTGTTTGACACTCACATTGCCAGGGTAGTTTGGAAGGCCTTCTACATTGGCCACCTCATCATGCAGTGATTCACATCTAGATCAAGGGAGGTCACTGTTCCCCTGTACTCATCACTCATCAGACCAATGATTGCATACAATGCCCCATTCAGATTGGATGGGCCCACATATTCCTCGACAGGAGGTGAAAGGGTCTCAAACATATTTCTTATGCTGCCCGACTGAAGGAATTCCAGCTGTATTCAGTCACTTACTGTCTGCTCAGAGGTGACCTGTGCCTGACATACAAGACTATGTCCAACCCAGGATTAATGAACATGCTTCACCTCAAGACCTGTACATCCATCAGAACTACAAGGGCAGGAGACCTAAACCTCAACACAGATATTAATAGGATGTGCTGAAGGGACAGATTCCTCACCCAGAGAGTCCATATGCTGTGGAACAACATCCTGGTACATGTGAGGCTGAGCACCTCACTGGCTTTGTTCAAGTGAGATTGTGACCAATGGATGGGAGATTGCAGGTATACCCCAGGGATAACCTCAGTATCACTGCTTGACAGAGGCACAGCAAAATAATGGGCATATTATCCATCAACTTGCACGGGTGGCAGAAGCCACAAAACTCTGGGCTAGGCTTATAAATGCCCTAGGGCAGATAGTCTAGTATGAACCTGTGAACATAGGCCTTGGGCAGTTCCTGCTATTAGGACAGTGGTCTGCAGCAAGCTATATAGTAGTAGTCGGTTTTAGCCATTGGTTTTGACCATGGCTATTCCATGTTGCTTCTTGTTGTGGTACAAACATGGGTGTGTGGTTATCCATGCTATGTATTGCTAGTCACCCTCATTTTGTATCTTGTTCCATGTGTTTGCACATGTACATCACTGTATGATGTGCAGCTGTTTCCACAGGGTCATATGAGTGGATATGGATGTTAGTTGGGGTCCTCAGGTGTGCATATTGTACATGATATTACATTACTTAACACATGGCATTCATGCCTCAGGTGGTGCTGCAGGGCCACCTCTGTCGGATACACATACTACACTCCTGTACGTTTGGAAGCAGGTTGTGTCATGTTAGGCATCCCTGTTACTGTATGAGTGAGTCAGGCGGGTATCAGTCCCAGTGTTCCTACTGACCAAGCATATGTGCTATCGTTGCCTCTTTGCCAAGGCCAGGCCATACTGGGCACGCCTCCTTCTTCATTCATGCTAACGAGTGCAGACCTGGTTTAAAGTGCTTAAAAGTGCCTTTATGGCACTTTGATTGACATGTCTTGTACTCATTTTGAAAGTCTGGAGACAAAAATAAATTCCCACTGCCAGTCTCGAACCCAGGACCTTGGTAACATTAGTCTGTATGACCTACCACTAAGCCATGACAGCCATACAAAAACACTCTGCTAAAATAAATATAACAGTCAATAGTAGGAATTAGTATAAAGGCAATATAGGAGATGTACCATCCAAAGCATGTGAGGCAAAGTTTTAATGGCCAAATCACTGGATTCCCATACTAACCTTCACACTCACAGAACACTGTCAACAGCATACCAGCATCGTCCACGCCCTACAATCTGAAAGGGCTACGCCTATCTCACATACCTTTTATAGCAGTGTCCTGAAATCACAGTGAGACATGCAATCAACACACACCTGGCTGCATGCAATTAGCAAATGCTGCCTTACAATTGGTGCAGGGGCCATCACATGGACCTATGCAGATACCTACAAAAGCATTCAGTACCCACACTCCACTCATGCAATACAGTCATTGCACAAACCTAATGAGAAAGAGAGAGAGAGAGAGAGAGAGAGAAGAAAATATACAGACAGCCAGCAGCAAAACCATGAGTAGCAAACAGCAAGCAGCAAGCAAGCACCACTGACACAGCAACAGCTGCCACAAACACAGGTAATGCAAAGTAGCAGGTTAATACTGTGTTTACTGTGACACCTCAAATGTATCATAGTTCACTATCTATAGCTCTGTCCATGAGATAGGTTTTGTGTGCATAGTCCTGAAATATACACATATGTAATATTGCTGTACATGTTGCCCATCGTGACACTTCCGTAGCTTAGAACAGAAGGCCAGTTGTGCATATGATGCAGTAGATACCAGGGTCAGTAGAGGTTACTCCTCATTGGTGTGGGACCACTGTGTATGTATGGCACTCTTCAGGTACACATCCTGTAGTATGGCCAGGGAGTAATATCAGTCTGTAATGTGGTGCCATGTCCTCCTGGGGTGAATGTAGCACACATCCAGGGATACCATTCTGTAACAGTGATGCTATGTGTCCTGCAATGTTGAGGGTGGCCCTCACCTGGACATGTGAGAGGATAGGGAGGTTACAGTCATCTGTGATAACTAATTCCACTTGTGTAGGAGAATGGGGGTGGGGGGGGATATCTGCACCTAAACTGTCTGCAGCAATATTGCCAATATCTCATACATGTTTTCCATACGGAAATGCACACACAGTAACATAACACATCCACACACTTGCCACATTCAGGCTTCAAAACACTATCTAGGTATATTCTGGTACATCTGCATGTTACAGTAGCATGTAGCACTATACTGAGTAGTGTCAGTTGTCTGTTGCCATGTTGTTTGGATAGAGTAAAAGGAGCATTTGTTTATCCTACTTTGTTTTGTGGACATTACTTGAAGTGTAACCTTACATGCATCATTGGTAACAACACCTTCTGTGTTGTTGTTCTGTTGTACAGGGTGCTGTCAACATCACTGTTTGTTAAGGGAAATGTGCACCCTGCAGTGCATAGCCCCATTTGGCAAAGAGACATCCCACCCCGCCATTGTGCACACACACCAACCCCACCCACAGTAAAGCGCATACTTTCCATTTGCAAGGTCCAAACCCTACCTAGATGTGTTATGACTCTAAAGGCAGACACATTAGCAGAGTGTGCTATTTGCATTAGTAGGAGCAATCTTTTCCAATGCTGTACTTAGAGGGTGCTGACATCATCTGTGTTTACGAAGAGGGATGTGCACCCTGTAGTGTGTTCTCCCAGTTGGCAAAAGGCACCTTCCCTCCACAGCGTTATGCACACACACAAACCCCACTCATACTAACACACATACATTCCCGTAGCAGGATTCAAACCCCTACCTAACTATGTTATGATACTAGAGGCGGACGCATTAGCGGAGCGCGCTATTCACATTACTAGGAGATTTCATTTCAGTTGATCTACTTATAGGGTGCTGACATCATCAGTGTTTAGAAAGTGGAATGAGCTCCCTGTGGTGTGTTTCCACAGTTGCCAAAGGGATGTGCTTCTCATACACACTTATACAGACACTTACCCCCATTCACACACACACATGCCACTTGCTGGATTCAAACCCCTACCTAACTATGTTATGACACTAGAGACAGGCGCATTAGCAGCGCACGCTATTCAGATTACTGGGAGGTAGCATTTCTACTGATCTACTTATAGGGTGCTGACATCTTCATTGTTTGGAATGGGGAATGTGCATCCTGTGGTGTGTTTTCACAGTTGTTAAGAGGAACATTTGAACTAAGTGTGTGAGCATGCCCACTTCAGCCTTCCCATGGCATGTTGTGTGAATGATGTCTCATTTATCAAAGTGTGTGAGCATGCCCAGTGTGAGCTTTCCATATGTTGAACTATGCAGCCCATCACAGTTGTGGATGAGTGTGAACTCCAAAGAATAACTCCTGTTTAAGGTTGTGTGTTCTGTGACATGTTGTGTAGTTACTGTCCAGATGCTTCCTGTGAACACAACAGGGATTATACTGTGCCTGCAGGTTTTGCATGGGATACTTTGCATACAATTGTTAACATCCATTCATACTGACCTAGCACTGTTGTACTGTATAGTGTAGTGGTTCAGTACTTTCACTGTGGTGGACATTATCCTGGGCTTTAGTCCTATCACTGATTTACATTTCCATACTGTGCACAACAGCCTCTTTAGGGTCCAGTTGTGCATGTCTGCACAAAGGCAGTGCCTCTATGGACTCTGGTAATTACTGCCCCATAAGCTTAACAAGTGTAGTCTGCAAAGCTATGGAGAGGATCATAATGGAGCTCATGAAGAAAGATATGGAGGACATGCAGACATTGTACCTGTCCCAGTTTGTGTTGATCAAGGGCAAGTCATGCCTTTTGTACTTGGTTGACATTATCAAAACAGTAACTAAGGCCATTGATGAGGGAAAGGCAGTCCATAGAGCCTACCTTGCCCTTGAAAACACTTTCAACACAATACCCCACTCAGGTATTGTAGGAAACCCTACCAACAGAAATGTACACCCATATGTCACAAGATCAGGTTTCAAACTGTCTTACGGACAGGACCCACAGGGTTAGAGTTGCTGGCACTATGTCAGACACCAGGCCAGTCACATGTGGTCTCACACAGGGCTCAGTCCTTGGCCCCTATTGTTTGTTATCTACTTCTCAGAAGTACAGTCCAACATGGGAGGACTTTGGCTGACAAAGTTTGCAGATGACTGCACACTGGGTGCCATAGTGGACAGTGCATCAGACACGGATATCCTTCAGAAGGGGCTCACGGACACTGATAGCTGGTGCCAGAGCCATGGCCTGAAGTCAACTTGCAAAACATGTGTAGTCATACCCTTCAGGGAAAGCAAGGTAACCCCAAGCTACCATATAGGTGGCAATCCTCTAAGCACAGGGAAGGTTATCATGGACCTGGGGACCCAGGTTGACAGTCACTGTTCTGATGACACTCACATTGCTAAAGTGGCTAGTAGGACCTTCTACATTGTCCACATGATCAGGAAGGGATCCACATCCAGATCTAGTGGGTCATTGTTCCCCTGTACTCTTCACTTATCGGACCGGTGATCTGGTACACTGCCTTATCTGGATGTATCTCACCTGACATCTGCAGCAAGTGGGGAGACCCTGAATGTCCCCAACAAAGGATAAAGGGTCTCCAACATCTGTCATATGCTGCCAGATTGAAGACACTACAGCTCTATTCAGTCACATACTGTCTGCTTAGAGGTGACATGTGCATGACATGCAAGCATGTCCAACCAGGGATTAATGGACATGCTCCACCTCAAAATCTTCAGATCCACCTGAACCACTAGTGCAAGTGACTTACACCGTAGCAGGGATGTACATTGGACATGTTGGAGGGTGGATTTATCACTCGGAGACTCCTATGCTGTGGAATACAATCACGGTCCATGTGAGTCACAGCACCTTGCTGGCTCTGTTCAAGAGGTATCCTGACCTGTGGATGGGAAATCATAGGTTTACCCGGGATCGTCACTGTGTCACTGCTGGAGACAGGCACGTCAAACTAATGGGCACAGTACTGTTTCCATATAAGGGGTGGCGTCGCAACCAGACTCTGGACTAGGCTTAGAACTGCCTTGGGGCAGATAGCCTAGTATGAACCTATGAACCTATCTGACCATGTTGCATTATGTTCAGATGTGAACTACTTACAACGGCCTCAACCAACTGCAGTAGTGTATTCCACAACATGGGTGTACATTGGCAAACACTACCGATGTGCCCAAGGCCATTTCTAATGGTTATTGGATAGTGTGTTTGTCCATCAACACATCATAAGTGCAGTTTGGCATGACATATGTCTTGTTTTGTATACTGTGCCTCTGTCTACCTGTGACACAACATTGATACCCAGGGTATACCTACCATCTCCCATCCACTCGTTAGGATCCCTGTTGAGTAGAATCAATGAGTGACTCTATGGATAACCTGTACTGGTAGTTTACTCATGCGTGGTGGTGGCTTCTGTGTTATGGATAATGCAGTACAGCTTGTCCTATGTATGTCAGTGCTGGGGTTCAGGTCCCTCATGTGCATATCTCCTGCCATTCACATTGTACAAGGTGCGGCATGTGCATTGCTGACAGCTTGGACATGGCTTTCTACATCAGGCACAGCTTGTGTCTGGGTGGCCAGCATGGCAGTGTGTGGAGCTGCATTCTGTTTAATCAGGCGACACATTACATGTGTTCCAGCTCTTTGATACTCCTGGTGAGGTACTGTTGTGGACTTTACAGTTGCTGAATGTATCTGCTGAGGTACACCACACAGGCGCTGTTGTGGTCATTTGTAATGCTGCTGAAAGATAACTGCAAAACCACAATGACCTCCCCTTAGCTAGATGTCATAACCCTCATGATTAGGTTGGTATATGGATTGTTGCTGTTAACCCTACAGCCACATTTTTGTCCAATGCAGGATATCTATCACCTTGTGTCCCCATTCTGGCATTACATGTTAGGTATGTCATGGGTCGACACCTATGTGGGAATTGGTGGTCACTTACTGGATTATCCACAGAGGCTGACTATACTGTTTTCACCATTTAACATGCTGACATGGCTATGGCACCAGCTGTCTGTTTCTATGTGGCCCTTTTATGGGATGCTTGTGTCAGCTGGTGTATCAGATATGTCAGGCGGCTTGTTGTCCTCTACAAACATGTTCCAGCACAGTCCTTACTTGTTGGCCTGTACCTATGGGGCATATATACCAGATGGTGAAGGTCCCAGGACCAAGCTTTGTGGGATGCCTGTTATATGTGGTTTGTAGTCTGACATGGCTGCTGCATGTCTGACCATGTCAGTTCTGTCGTTGGTCTGGTTTGCAACCCTCCCATGACATTGGGGTGTATATATCAGCTGGTGAGCAAATCTATACGGAACACATAGGGTATTGTACAGAAGGCTTTGCAAGGTCCGGCTACACTGTGTGGACCACATTGCCCTCATCACTGACTTCAAGTACTGTTTCAACTGAGTCACACATGTTTAGGGGTGGGGTCTGCACTTTGTAAACCCACACTGGGTAGGGTCGGGTGTCAATAGATCCACAATATCATTATGTCTGTGGTACATGCTGGTCCTTTCCATAGCTGTGCAGACCAAACCTCTCATGATTCTGTGGTGGTTGTTTTTCCTATCCATTCAGGAGACACCTTTGTTGAGAACACCCACTGTTGTTGTACACTGCTCTTTGGGTACGTACCCTGTGGTAAGGGTGACATAATGTCAGGGAGGCGGCAGTCTGCTGGGGAAGGTATTGGGCATTATGGGGGGGGGGTTTGCACTGCACATGTCAGGATGTATGTTGGCCATACCTGTGTGTGTCTGGTATGTTGTTTGTAATATCTGTGTGATCCGGAGCATATCCAGGAATCAACAACATGCTTACTACCATCATTTGCAACAGCCTTGGGGTTATCTGTAGTGTCCTGTACAATCTGTATCATAATGGGTTCATACTAGGCTACCCCTAGGGCATCTGTAAGCCTGCATGTCCATTTTGTTTGATGGATTCTGGGGAATTGTTTACACCTGTGTCAGTGCTAGTATGATACCAGGGGTATAGTGACAAACAGCTCAGAAGCTGACTTCACACTTCTTCGGACTGAGATGGTATCCATTAAGCCCACTGGGCCAGTGGAAACCACAACACACAATGGTGACTCCTGCACAGACACTTTCTACGGACATCTCCGAGTAAGCATGGACCATGCAATCACAAATGAGAATGAGACCTTCACCACCAAGGGAAAGTGGCCTGTCTGGTGGACCCCAGCCATAAGCGAACTGTATAACAGATGAAGGATACTAATGCAAGACAGAGCTACATCTCCAGAATGTAAGGCAGCTGTGATCAGCAGTAGTAGAAAGCTACATTCTCACATAAAGACACCCAAGTTCAACTTGGGGACATAAATCACCACAGGCGATGAAGGTAACCACACTGCTTTCTTCAGTTATGTCTGGCGCCTGGGTGGGAACCCTCATATATGCTCAGATTTGGTACACAACAACTTATATCCCAGGGACCTGACAGATATTACTGACACCCTGGCAGACCAGTTCAGTGCAATGTACCCCGTCCCTCACCCCCACGACACGATAGTTATCACAGATGTATGTAGCCTCACTGTCATCCTGGATGTCCATGTGAGAGCCGCAGTCAGCAAAGGCAGTACACAGCATCAATGGGACCTGATGGTATCCCCAGTTGCATGCTATGTGAACTACAGATGGAGATCAACCTGTATATGCAGATGCTATTTAACCTTAGCCTTGCTACAGGATCTGTACCTGAACACTGGCGTGCGGCAACAGTGGTCCCACTCCACAAAGGAGATGCCTCCACAGACCCTGGCAGCTACCACCACACAAGCTTAAACAGCCTTGTCTGCAAAGCTTTGTGAAGGGTCATTATGGAGCTTCCACACAGAGACATTGGTGTCCTACAGACCCTTGATCACACCCAATTCAGCTTTGTACAGTGCAGATCCTGCGTTTTGCACCAAGTTGACTACTTTGAAACTGTCAGTAGAGCCGTTGATGAGGGCTACACAGTCCACACAACCTACCTGCACTTGGCTAAGGCCTTTGACACAATACCCCACTCAGGCCTCATAGACAAGCTCAACAGCTGAAATATAACACCATATGTCACAGCATAGGTTGCAAAATGGCTCAGAAACAGAACCCATAATGTCAACATTGCAGGTGCCTTGTCAGGTTGAAGCCAGTCACAAGTGGTGTCCCACAAGGTTGTGTCCTGGGACCTCTCTTATTTGGTATTTACTTTTCAGATGTGAAAGCAAACATAGGAGGGTTGTGGCCGACAAAGTTTACAGATGACTGCAACCTGGGCACCATAGTGAATACATCAGCCAGCACACACATCCTACAGACTGCCGTCACACAGACAGATAGCTGGTGCTGGACTCATGGCCTAAAACTGACTGCAACTGATGTGTAGCCATCCCTTTGGGAGGAACACAGTACCCACAGATCTGTACATAGACAGCAACCCAATGAGTACAGGAAACAAATCAGACAGCTGGGGACACATGTAGATAGTGACATCTCATTTGACACCCATGTTGCCAATGTTGTTTGACAGACTTTCTATCTTGGCCACCTTATCATGGAGGGTATTCCATCCAGACCATAGGAGGTCATTGTACCACTATACTTCTCCCTTATCAGGCCCATGCTTGAATACAACGCCCCATTTGGTATGTACCTCAACCAGCACTTGCAGCAGCTGGAGAGACCCCACAAGTACCTTACCATGAAGATCAGGGATCTACAACACATGTCATATACTTCCAGAATAACTAAAAACAAGCAATTTTCAGTGTCATACCACATACGTACAGGTGACCTATGCCTGACATACAAGACCATGTCCGATCAGGATTTGGTAGACATGCTCCACTGCAAGCAATCCACATCCACCAGAAACATGGGAGCTAAAGATTTTAACCTCAGCACATACATGTATAGGACATGCTGAAGGGACAGAGTCATAACTCAGAGGCATCTCAAACTCTAGCAGAGTATCCCAGTTCATGTTAGACAGAGTACCTCACTGACTCTCTTCAAGAGACATCTGGACAGCTGCATGTGGACAGGGGCACAGACTGGACAGAGGCATAGTCACATTATTCAATTATGTAAGGTGGTCATAATGTGTCACTACTAAGTCAGAGGCACAATATTTCGTATCTATGCAGTACACATATTACCACTATGAGGGGTGGCAATAGCAATATTCATCAAGGACACCCTCACCTCATGGTTGGTGGCAACACACGATGCATTGGACACCATCCGGGTGCAATTAACCATAGGCAAGACTGCTCTGAAGTTTGTAGCATGTTACAGGCCATCCTCTGAAACTCAGGTACCTCACAGAGCTTTCATGAAAACAGTGGCGGGATACATGTACCTGCAAACACCATCACACTGGGTGATCCCAACTATCCAAATATAGACTGGGATCAGTACTACAGCCACAACACTCTAGCCCACAGGTTCCTAGAGTTCATACACTCACATGCCATGGAAGAACTAGTCACCATCCCCACAAGAGGAGACAACATAGTAGATCTCATCATCACAAACATGGGCTCACAATGTTCAACACCAGAGGTATACCCATCATTGGTGAGATCAGATCATGACCTACTCTCAGTGGAAGTCCACATCCCACCCCACCCCAGATAGAAAAGACCACAGTGCAGAACCTCTCAGAAGCCGACTACACACTTCTAATGACTGTTGTGGTCTCTTTCAAAGCCCCCAAGCCAGCAGACACCATTACCCAAGCCACTGTATCACTTACAACTGCCTTCTACCAGCACCTTCAAGACTGCATGGATGAGGCAATCCCAAACAAAACACAGACTCGTTGTACCAGAGGCAAGCGTCCAGTGTGGTGGACCTCAGCCATAAACAAGCACTACAACACAAGGAAGGAGGTACTACAAGATAGAGCGATATCCGTGGAAGGGTAGACACCCTGCTCAATATAGGTGAAACACTGAGTTCCCCATGAAATCATCCAAGGCGAATATTGGGAGTAAACCCACTAAGGGCTCACGGGACAACAATGAGGCCTTTTATACATCGTTACACACCTGGGAGGAAACTCCCAGATATGCTCAGAATAGGCTCAGAATGCTGTAAATATCACTGAACCTACAGACATTGCCAACATACTGGCTGACAGGTTCAGTGCAGATTTCTCCCCACCCCTCCACCACAACTGGAGAGATATGTATGAAAGAGGATTGTAGCCCCCAAACATCTCAAATGCTCAGGTGGGAACTGCTCTATCCAAGGGAAAGGACGCAGCATCCATGGGACCAGATGGTGTCCCTGGTTTTGTGCTCCATGAACTCACTCAAGAATTAAACCCGCAGTCAGGGCAGCTGTATGATCTTAGCCTCAACTCAGGATATGTTCCCAAGGAGTGGCATATGTCAATGGTGGACCCACTTCACATGGGGGTGCCTCCACCGACCACGGAAACTACCATCCCATCAGCTTGACAAGCAGGGTCTGCTAAGCTATGGAGAAGATCATAATGGAAGTCATAGATGAGGACATAGGGGACTTGCAGACATTAGATCCAACCCAGTTAGGCTTTGTTGAGGGCAGATCATGCCTTTTAAACTTGGTTGACTGTTTCATAACAGACACCAAGGCCATTGACAAGGGCAAGGCACTCCACACAGCCTACCTTGACCTGGCAAAGGCTTTCAACACAATACCCCACTCGGGTATCATTGAAAACATCACCAGCTTAAATGTGAACCCATACATCACAAGATGGGTTGCAAACCGGCTACGTGACAGAACAGACAGGTTCAGACTTGCTGGTGCCATGTCACACTCCACAACTGTCACAAGTGGTGTCCCACAGGGCTCAGTCCTGGGCCCACTATTGCTCAGCATCTACTTTTCAGAAGTACAAGCAAACACAGCAGGATTATGGCTGACAAAGTTTGAAGATGACTGCAGACTGGGAACCATAGTTGGACACCCATCTGACACAGACATCCTTCAGAAGGGTGTCATAGACACGGATAACTGGTGCCAGAGCCATGGCCTTACATTACACACTAAACAATGCATAGCCATACCCTTTGGGAAGAACAAGGTTACCACTAGTTCCCATGTAGGTGGCAATCCTCTAAGCACACAGGAGGTTATCAGGGACCTGGGCACCCAGGTTGAGAGTAACCTTTGTTTGACACTCACGTTGCCAGGGTAGTTAGGTAGAACTTCTACATTGCCCACCTCATCATGCAGGGATTCACATCTAGATCCAGGAGGTCATTGTTCTCCTGTACTCTTCACTCATCGGACCATTGATTGAGTGCAATGCCCCATTCAGCATGTATATGACCCGACACCTATGGCAATTGGATGGGCCCACAAATTCCTCGACAGGAGGAGAAAGGGTCTCAAACGTATTTCTTATGCTGCCCGACTGGAGGAATTCCAGCTTGATTCCGTGACTTACCGTCTGCTCAGAGGTGACCTGTGCCTGACATCCAAGGCCATGTCCAAACCTGAGTTAATGTACACGCTTCACCTCAAGACCTCTACATCCATCAGAACTACAGTGGCAGGAGATTTAAACCTCAACACAGATATTAATAGGATGTGCTGGAGGGACAGATTCTTCAACCAGAGAGTCCCTATGCTGTGGAACAACATCCTGGTACATGTGAGGCTGAGTACCTCACTGGCTTTGTTCAAGTGAGATCTTAATCAATGGATGGGAGATTGCAGGTATGCCCCAGGGATAACCTCAGTATCACTGCTTGTCAGAGGCACAGCAATATAATGGGCAAATTATCCGTCAGAGTGAAGGTGCGGCAGACTCCACGGAACTCTGGTCTAGGCTTATAAATGCCCTAGGGCAGATAGCCTAGTATGAACCTGTGAACCTGTGAACATAGGCCTGGGGCAGTTGCTGCTATTAGGACAGTGGTCTGCAGCAAGCTATATAGTAGTAGTCAGTTTTAGCCATTGGTGTTTGACCATGGCTAATGCATGTTGCTTCTTGTTGTGGTAACAACAGGGGTGTGTGGTTATCCATGCCATTTATTGGTAGTCACCCTCATTTTGTATCTTGTTCCATGTTTTTGCACATGTACATCACTGTATGAGGTGTGACCCTGGTAGTGTCAGGGTGCTGATGTGCGCTTTGACCCTGTTTTCTATTACAGCACTGATATGTGCATTCCCTATACTGTGTGCATTTACACTGCACACATCTTGCTGTTTATACCTTTGGCATTGGGTAGCATTACATCTAGGTTCCTATCCCTTGTGATAGCTATGAGGTGGGTTTGTGTTTTGTGGTTTATGATTGGTGAGGGTGGATGTTAGTCATGGTCCTCAGGTGTGCATATGATACATGGTATTACATTACTTAACACATGGCATTCATGCCTCGGGTGGTGCTGCAGGGCTGCCTCTGTCGGATGCACATACTACACTCCCTGTACATTTGGAAGCAGGTTGTGTCATGTTAGGCATCCCTGTTACTGTATGAGTGAGTCAGAGTGGGTATCGGTCCCAGTGTTCCTACTGACCAAGCATATGTGCTATCGTTGCCTCTTTGCCAAGGCCAGGGCATACTGGGCACGCCTCCTTCTGCCTACTGGGACAAGGTCAGGTTGTTCCTCCTCCAAGTCACCCCCTGCCTGTGGTGGCCTTGGCAATGGTGGGGGGATGTTTGGCCCAGCCCTGTGCTGGTCCTGCTGCAGCTGTTTCCGCAGGATCATATTATGTAGCATAGCACATATCATGATCATTTGGGTACATGTAGTTGGTGTGTACTGCAAAGCTCCACCAGGCGTGTCCAGACACGGAACCGTGACTTGAGCAGCCCAAACACACGCTCTATGATATTACGTGTTTGTGCGTGTGCCTCATTATGGCGTTCCTGTTCGGGTGTGTGTGCATTTCTGATGGGTGTCATCAGCCACGGCTCGAGTGCATAACCAGCATCCCCACTAGGTGTCCGTGTGGGAAGTCCCCATTGGCAAATGATTGGTACAGCTCGTCAGATGCCAGATGTGGGAATCGTGGTAGCTCCCAGGGCAGCCAGCACACACATTCATTATTATGCCCTGGGCATCACACACGACCTGGCAGTTGATGGAGGGTATCCCTTGCGGTTAATGTAGACTCTACCCGCTCACCGGCTGGTGCCTTGATGCGTATGTGCGTGCAGTCTATTGCACCCAGCACCTCAGGGTATCCGCTATTTGCTGGAAGAGGCGCATATTGCTGGACACAACCTCACGGTCACTAGGGACATATATATGATCACTGACATGTGGTGACATGGCATCCAGGAACTGGTGCAGTACCCTGGAGGCTGATGCCTGTGATATCCCCATCATATCGCCAGTTGGTCTCTGAAAGGTACCTGTTGCTAGTATTCTTAGGCCAACACATACCTTGGTTTCCACTGGGATGGGTTCCCTCTGTTGGTTCTGTGTGTGAGGCGTGGCCTGCACAGCTCAACAATCTGCTGCAGGAGCTCTCTGTCCACTCTATAGCGCTCTCTACTATCTCCAGCTCATGTAACCCATGGTAGGTGACCCTAGGCCTGTATACTCTTCTCCTTCTCCTCACTCTGGGTTGTCTGTCAGCATCTGCATTATCACCACCCTCAGCAATTCGCCTATGTCTGATTATAACAGCTATGGCAGCCCCTAGCATTACTGCTCTGAGTTCAGCTTTGTTCAGGTTTCAATTCTGATAGCTTAGTTTCTGGCAGTATCTCTTGTGAGAAACAGCCTGCACTGCTCTTTGTTGTGTTTTAAGTGCTGGGTTGGGCTTCTAGTCTGCCTGTGTAATTGCCTGCTTCTAATTGTTTCCACCAATTAACTTTAGTAGTATCTTCTGGCAGTTTCCTGTATTTTGGTTGTTTCCTATTTCCTCTCTGTTTCCTGAGGGGGAGCAATGTGCACACCGGCTTAAACACGCTCACAGTAACTTAAACGCGTGTACACATCCCTACACGGTGTTACACGCACACATCCTTACACGGTGTTAGCTAGGCTGATTCATGCTAACACGCGCACACCGCCTTACACACGTGCACGCCCGCGCAAACCGTTGTAAACAGTTTGCAACACGCTCCCACATGTTGAACCTGCCTTACACGCGCGCACACGCGTGCATGCACGTATATCAAGAAACTTAGAGTGTAGGGATAGCGTATGCCCTCAATTTCTTGACATTCCTAGTGTTCTGTTGGGACACACCTCCCTCCCTGATGTCTGTCTGTCATCTCTTACCTTACATTGCCCTCCAATCTGGTACATTTCTTTCTATCCTTCCCCCCCATGATGTCACCTACCTCTTACTCTGTTCCTCCCGCTTCTCTAACTCTTACACTACTCAGAAAGTGCTCATTACTTATGTGGCAGTGTGATTCAGTATTGTAACCCTCATTTACATAGGATTGCCTAGTAATGCTTAGTTACATATCTTACACGGAGCTTCCCCTTGACAACCACTAAGCGGAGGCCATATTGTTTTGCTCTGCAAGTCCCTCCATTGACATTTCATGTAATATATAAATCCCACAATTGTGGGCTTATAAGCTTCGGTTTTCAGTTTTAGGTAGCGCACCCGTTTGCTGGTGTGCGCTACAGTTAAACACATAAATCCGTGAAAAAAAAAGTTATATAACTTTTTTTGCAACACTTTCATGCCAATGGCCACATATTTGGCCATTGGCATGCTTAATGTAACAAATGCACCCTTTATTTGGAGCTGACATAGCTCCGTTTTAATTTTGCAGAAATGTACTCAGTTGTCAGCTGAGTACATTTCTGCAGTTAACACGTCCGTTACGGACTGGTTTGGGCGTGGATCGCTCACATACCTCATTTGCATATCTTGGAGCTGCAAATGAGGTATTGAGCATTTCCACTCCGTGTAAGAGACGTGTTAGCTGTCTCTTACACGGAGATTTGGGCTGTTGCTGAATCAGGAGGCTTACACGGAGGCTTACACTACTCTTAAACTCCGTGTAAGCCTTCCTGAATCTGGCCCAAAGTCTTTTCTATGCAAGCTATCCTACATGTGTTTTCTGTTCTTATGGCCATAATGGTTTTAATATTTTGCCTTATAAAAATAAAAAAATAAAAAAATCTTATAAAAATAGAAGCATCAACTTAGCATATATATTGTCATGACTCTAATCATATCAAGTCAAATGATACTTCTGTTAAACAACTCAGTCAGTCTAAAACTTGTTTTTATTTGAAAACCAAACTCAGATAGACTACATATAAAACTACTGACCCATCTCACGCATGAAGTTTAAATATTAATTTATATGTTACTATTTTAGCTGGACAGTTTCATTCAGAAACAAATTCAGTCATCTCAGAATTCCAGCCTGGTTTCGTGGAAACGAGACAAGCAAAGGCTAATAATATTATGTTAGAAATTATTATTTATCATAACATAAAAAAGAAAAATCAACAAGCGATTTTTGCCTTGGACGCCAGCAAAATGTGTGAGTGGGTGCATGTGCCATGACTTTTTGAGGTGTTAAACAGATTTTGTTTTCCTAAGCAGTACATCCAGGTCATTAAAGCTCTGTGTGGTTCTGCGTCTAGTAACCTCTTTATTGCTGGTTCAAATATCTGATTGGAATCATAGCTATTGCAAGGCAAGGCTGGCTCTGCTGTCCTATCTATTTATTCATTCTTTGGAACTTGTATTAAAAATAATTTCTAGCAATCCCAAAATCAAAGGTATTAGATGTGGTAATGCCATGATTACTAGCCCAACTGCCCTTATGGACCATTTTAAGCCTAGTCAGTCATCTCATATGAAAATCAAACCTTGCACTTTGTGTCAGTAAGTTAAACAACTTAACTATTACACCAATCACCAATCCAATCTCAGCCCCAAATAAATAACATTGCTGCTCTTTTACTCCTAATATTTTATTGTATTTTAAAAGTCCTAATAGTGCTATTTCAAAAGTGTTAGAAATAATAGCGGATTATACTAAGGCTGCTAATTAAAAACTTAATCTAGAAAATATAGTAAGGACTCCAATTAAAAATGTAATCTAAAAAAATCCACTATTTTCCTTTCAGTAACTCACTTACTAAAATAAACCCTGCACTGGCTTCTTCCTTTAATATTTCACTAAATAAGATGAGGTCCCTTGGCATCAAGTACAAATAGGATTTCAGATTGTCTATCTCTATTAATCTTTTTTTCTTTTTTTAATATTTTTTGGTGCCCCTTGGGATTCATTTAACTGGCTTGGCCTGTAGTGCTACATATCATGCCAGGTCTACCAGCTTATCTCCATGCCCCCTGGACTTTCTCTGGTTGAAAAGCTGTGGATCCTAATGGCATTCTGGGGGTTGGTAGTCTCTTTTTCCATCCAGTTTTTTTTTATGCTTTCTCTGCTTTGCGTCCATCCACACTGATTATATTCAAGGGGAAGTTCCCTCTTTGAACTACACATTGCCTGTGTCATTGATGAACTCCCTCTCACCAGAGAGAGGCATGAGTGTCCCTCCCTGCATTTCTGTCAGTCACTCGAGTAACTGATCAAACTCGGGTTGACAGGGACATAGTCAGTGCTTTATCCCTCTATACCACTGAAGAGGCTATCTCTATTAATCTTTATTAAACTATGAATAAAATTAATGCAAATTTAAAAACTGGAATAAATCAAAAATGAGTCTTTTAGTTAGAAGCTACGGCCAAAATACTGGGTCTGTCATGAATTTTAATACAGTCTTTAACTGACAGTTCTATCTCACTAATAAATAATTCAGTGCTAAATGTAGTAATGTGTCTCATGATTAAAGAGTTTTGCCTGCATCACCTACTTGAAAATAATGAAATGATTTTTTATTTCAAGTCTGAGGAAATGTTGGCAGCTTAGTAGAATTTTGACTCTGGATATTAACTTCATATGCATAATGCATGCTATTTAAGATTTTTATCTAACATACACAAGGCACAAGGTTTGATTCTCATCTTTGTCAGAAATTGACTTGGCTTAAAATGTCCCACAAGGGCAGCTAACCTAGTACTTAGCTATGAAACTATTTTAGGATATCAGTGTCAAAACATTGGAATTTAATTTAATGTATCATTGGGATATGCAGCCTTGTTTCTTCATGGACTAACAATCCCAAGAACTCACACTGCTTCTCTCTCTCTCCCTCTCTGCCTTTTTTATAACTCCATTTTGAATTCAGACATCTGCTTTAAAGTGTGTGTCTGTGACTATTGGATGAATTATCTTCATTGGATGAATAAAACCAACAAAATCAATGCTGTCAGAGGTGCCGAAATAAGACCATGGAGATGTAAGCTTCACACCAATCCAAAAGTTTTAATAATTACCAGCTATACACACGAAATACACACTAAACACTATACGCTTAACTTAAATCGTCACATTTTTCGTCCCGTAAGCACTGAGACTTCCTCAGAAAAGTGAACGACCTATTATTAACCCCTCCTTTTATAGCAATAAAACCATTAACTTGTCAACATAGCATCATTTAAGTAATTACCTAATATGACCTCTTTAATACAAAAAATGAAATAGTATATACATTAATAAAGATTGTATACTGTTAAGAAATAATAAAACCTATTCTTAAATAATTATATTCTTGCACACTTCTTAAAATATCAACTGTAAGTTTACTTAGTGGGTTTAAATAAGGATATGTGGGGGGAAAAAAAATACATATATATATATATATATATATATATATATATATATATATATATATATATATATATATACACACACACACACACACACACACACACACACACACACACACACACACACACACACGCGCACACACAGTGGTTATAAAAAGTGTACACACCCCTGTCAGGTTTTTGTGATATAAAAAAAGGAAACCACAATAAACCATTTCAAAGCTTTTCCCACCTTTAATGTGACCTACAATCTATACAATTCAGTTGAAAAACAAACAAATCTGTTAGGGGAAAAAATATAAAAAATAAAAAATGCACAATAAGCTGGTTGCATAAGTGTGCAGACCCTTACACTACTACTTTGCTGAAGCACCTTTTGAACTAATTACAGAATTTGGTCTTCTTGGGTACGAGTCTATCAGCATGGCACATCTTGACTTGACAATATTTGCCCACTCTTCCTCGCAAAAGCGCTCCAAATCTGTGAGATTATGAGGGTATCTCTTGTGCACAGCCCTCTTCAGGTCACCCCACAGATTTTTTATATTGGATTTAGGTCTGGGCTCTGGCTGGGCCATTTAAAAACTTTAATTTTCTTCTGGGAAAGCCATTCTTTTGTTGATTTGGATGTATGCCTAGGGTCATTGTCATGCTGAAAGGTGAAATTACTCTTCATCCTCACTTTTCTAGCAGATGCCTGAAGGTTTTGGGCCAAAAGTGACTGGTATTTGGAACTGTACATAATTCTCTCTAACTTGACTAAAGCCCCAGTTCCAGCTAAAGAAAAGCAGCCCCAAAGTATGATGCTGCCACCACCATGCTTCACTGTAGGGATGGTGTTCTTTTGGTGATGAGAAATGTTCTTTTTGCACCAAACATACCTTTTGGAATTCTGGCCAAAGTGTTCAACCTTGGACTCATCAGACAATAACACATTTTCCCACATGCTTTTGGGAGACAAGATGTATTGTTTTGCAAATTTTTGCTGGGCCTGGATGTTTTTCTGCGTAAGAAAAGACATCTGTCTTGAAA
The DNA here is from genome assembly GCF_019279795.1 of Protopterus annectens. Classification (NCBI taxonomy): domain Eukaryota; kingdom Metazoa; phylum Chordata; order Ceratodontiformes; family Protopteridae; genus Protopterus; species Protopterus annectens. The sequence goes on along the minus strand of NC_056737.1, from coordinate 1,121,821,071 downwards.
CCCTACCTCATAGGTCAGACATATGGAGAATACCCATGACGTGCTATAGTCATCCACAGGTTAGCAAGCTACCTCCATTGCTCCAATTAGCCTTTGACCCACCCTGCCTGGAACTACCTGTGGTCAAGTCCCATTGTGGGCGTCTCCCTCCAATTTTTTGGACTGTTTAAGTTAGCAAGCTACCTCCACTGCTCCAATTAGCCCTTTGACCCACCCTGCCTGGAAATACCTGTGATCAAGTCCTATCGTGGGTGTCTCCCTCCAAATGTTTGGACTGCTTAAGTATGTCCTGCTTAATTCTGATAAGGTGTTAGTTGATATCTGTACTGTACTGTTGTTCCCACAGTGGCTATCTCCCTTTGCACATCCATGGACTGCTCTTTGCTTTCTCTTCCTCCTGCCTAACCTGCTCTCTTCTCTTCCTACCTTCCTCCAACTATTTTCTGCTCTCTGAATTGCCCTATTATTTTATGGACCCCCTCTGCTCACTGACTTGTCTCTCCTACTCTGTAGTATCCCTACTTCACCTACCGATCCCTTCTGACTATCTCTAGTTACTATATTCCTAGTCCTTTACCTAAAAACCTACAGAGCTACTTAATCAGTCTCTCTCTGAGCCTCTGCTGGTCCCTCTCCTGCTCACACATTTGTTAAACTCACCTACTTTTACAGATTGTTTTTCTTTTTTTTCTTCTTCAGAGATTTTTCTACATGGTGTAACAACCCACTGGTGAATGTCTGCTTAGCCTTTACTTGCTTTGATTTCCTCAGCCTATTACTGTTAACTGTCTACTATTTCTTTTCTTTTCTATCTCCCTTCCCGCTGCCCTCCCCCCTTTCTTGTCTTTCTCTTCTTGTTACTATTACTGACCCTGTCCATTTACTACCCTAGACTTTTCCCCGCCTCTTCTTCCAACCCTAATTGGAATTTATGTACTTCTCCCACAATCCTTTGCAACAAGTTAAGCTTTTGTGTGGTTCTCCTGCACCATCCTTACTCGCTCTCTCCCCCTTTCAGCAAGTGGACTCATGGTGTGCTGTAGTCATCCACAGGTGAGCCCATATTTAGCTTCCTAGCTGATTTTAATGTTCTTTACTACTTTGCACATATAACGGTCTCTGCCTTTTTGTAGAAGAACTGAACGCTGCTCTTGGTTAATTAATTTATGTCAAGCCCACTTCTTTTTCTCTGTGTTCAACAAAAGGAGCTACTCAGCAATTTAATCAGCTGTTTATTTGTAATCTGTAGTCTCTCTGCAAGTATATAACCTGCTAGTTCACTGTGCAATTACTGTTTGTGGCTGTCGCTCTAATGCTGAGTATTTCTTTTCTGTTCAATTACTGCTTTTGGCTGTCATACAAACACTGGTTTGACTACTTCTTTAATTTATTAGTGTCTGATCACCTTGACTTTAGTTCCTGCTGACCATGAAACTCAGGATAACATTGATATTTTTGTCTAATTGCATATTAGGGACCATTCCTCTGGCTTTGATTAGATTAGACCAAACCATGCCAACCGTGGGTAAATCCAGCATTACCCACACCCAGGCGTGGGTTATTGCTATAATAAACATTCCGTTGCCCATGCTTGGAACAAACTTCCACTTGATATATGTTCCATCATCCACCCAGCACACTTCAAAGAAAAACTCAAACTTTATTTACTTAACTCCAAAAGTTGCCCCTGTTGTGCCCCAACATAACCTCCCCTCACCCCTCTTACATACCTTCTCAATTCCTCCCCTTTCATCCAAGTATGATATCAGGCTGCTACTTACTAAACTCTATCAACCAATATTGCTGGACAAAATGCTTGTTGTATATATATATATATATATATATATATATATATATATATACATATATATTATATATCTTGCTGTGAGGTAACAACGTTGCCAAAAATTCCTGCAACTCCTTCCGTGTTGTTGTAGGTCTCTTGGCAGCCTCCCTGACCATTTTTTGTCTTGTCTTTTCATCAATTTTGGAGAGACATCCAGTTCTTTGCAATGTCGCTGTTGTCCCATATATTCTTCACTTTTTGACGGCTGTCTTCACTGTGTTCCATGCTATATCCAATTCTATGGAAATGTTTTTGTACCCTTCTCCTGACTGATATCTTTCAACAATGAGATCCCGTTGATGGTTTGTAAGCTCTCTGAAAGCCATGGCTTTTGCTGTAGTAGGCAACTGAGTAAATGTCAGGAAAATACTACTAGGACAGCTGAACTTTATTTGAGGTTAATCAGAGTCTCTTAAATTGATGGCAGGTGTGTACCCAAGAAGACTAAATGCTGTAACTAAATCAAAAGGTGCTTCAACAAAGTATTATTTTAAGGGTGTGCACACTTGTGCAACCAGCTTATTGTACATTTTTTTATTTTTTATATTGTTTCCTCTAACAGATTTGTTTGTTTTTCAATTGAATTGTACACGTTATAGGTCACATTAAATGTGGGAAATATTTTGAAATGATTTATTGTGGTCTCATTTTTTTATATCACAAAAATCTGTATATATATATATATATATATATATATATATATATATATATATATATATATATATATTAAAAAGTATGTATATTATTAAATTGAACAAACAAACTATTTACTGGTCAATCTATTAAATACACTTTCTATAAATTATAAACTGCCTAAGGCTAAAAAATCCTAAAACACTTAATAAAAACAACAGATGCTCTAATTATATATATAAATAGGTTAAAAATAGTCCCTTATATGGTTACCTATCAAAACATCTACTCTTCATAACATCTAAACTCAAAACATCAAGACCATAACATTTAAACTTCAAAACATGTAAAACTCATAACATCGAATCTCAAAACATTGAAAACTACAAAGCAACTATAAATAACATCCCACATACTGTTTGCTATGTTTATGCAGGGGGGCAAGCCCCCCTGCACCCTTGAAGTGCGGGGCTCTGCCTCCCACCCCCCATATATTAAATATACCAACTCCAAGGTCACACTACAGTGGGTTTAGGAAATTAACTTTTTCCCCCACTGTAGTGAGACCTTGGAGTTGGCATATTTAATTTTTGGGGGGTGTGTGGGGTGCAGGGGGCTTGCCCCCATGCATAAACATAGTAAAACTCTGTGGGATGTTATTTATAGTTGCTTTGTAGTTTTTAATGTTTTGAGATTCGATGTTATGAGTTTTAGATGTTTTGAAGTTTAGATGTTATGGTCTTGATGTTTTGAATTTAGATGTTATGAAGAGTACATGTTTTGATAGGTAACCCCTTATATATATTACTTCGAAATCTTTTTGGAAGGTAAGATAGATAGGACAGTGAAAACAAAATAGTAGAAATGTAAATAGAATAATAGAAATATAAATGAAAATCTGTACTATAAAAAGACATTAAATCCCAGAAATTTCCTTACAGTCTAGCTGCTCTCATTTTAATAATGGCAATATTGATATATTGTCATTTAGGCCTGTGGTCTCATTGGCCTGTAACTATATTTGCCAATATGTTTCCCAGAACTTTATTTTTTCTTTCCATAAACCTCCCCTATTATTCATTGGGACAATTTCTAACACAAAAACACACAAACTTAGATCTTTCACAAACCAATGAATGCTGTTTCCTTCCTCTTTTTGGATATATCACTTCATTGGATAAATGTAAAGTGGGACTGGTGTCTTGTCTGGTACAATGCATAATTTATCTTCTCTTAAATGTGCCTTGTGTTAGAAGGATTCCCCTGCTGGATTCCTTTGTTTGTTTTGGTTATGTTACTACATTTTGCCAATTTAGGACCTCCTACATAATATTCTATTGAACAACGCCACTATCAATGACCGAAATGACTTTAACTGGTATAACTGTTCATGGGGTACATTTATTGAATATCATAGATTTGACACCAGGTGCTGTGTTTAATAGTACCTTGCTTAGTTTTTTTTTTTTTTTTTTTTTTTGCTACAAAATATTGATTAAAAAGTGGTCTGATTTCATAAACATGTTTTTATCATCATGGAAATGCTGACACATACCCAAAAATGACAGATGCTCAGTATAATTTTCTGATCTAATATGTAACAAATGAAAAGACTGACCTGGTTAATAGTTCACCTTAATTATTTGAATTATGCGTTATTTTACATCAGTTCTTTTGTGGTTTCTCTCTATTGCAAGGTAACAGTTGATAGGATATATTAATATATTTTATGTGTGCTTTGTTGCTGCTACACCCCCCCCCCCTCAGTGAATAGTGTTTGAAAGGAAATACCTTTGTGATATAGGCCAGAGTCTGGGCTTGAATGTTCTTGTTTTTATCTCAGATAATCTAAGGCTTACATTTGTATATATGTATTACATAGTCTAAGGCCTTAATGTTCACTGCATTTGTGTTAATTTGGTTAATATATTGTGTAGATATATTGTACTGACTCAGAGTTGAATATCCATGCTGTCTATATTTTAAAAGAATAAAAATTGCAATTGTTAAAAAAAAAAAAACAGTAATTGTGGTGAATGGATTCTGTAAAAGTAAGTCTAGGTGCCTGCAGAAATTATGACTGACCACAGTAGCGGCCATTAAAGTACTCTAAAGTGGTCTTTCTTGTATTCCTCCTTAACAGAGTACATTACAAAAATAGTAATAATTCTAAACAAAGTGCATGTCTGTGTTGCAAAGATGATTCATTTGGGAAGAATTGACACATACAAGGGAAATGTAGACCCTTACACAGCATCTTTTCAAAATATTAAGCATATTTCTAGGGTGACTAATGACTTTCCCAGAGATACGCATGCAGTGACATTGCACAAGACTTCTTGGTGCTTCCACATAAAAGCTGCTTTAAAATTTAGTTTATCATATAAACCAAAGAATCAAACCAAGAAACAAATCTCTTAGATGTTGAAGAGAGCATCTGAGCTCCAAGCATTAATAATAGTTGGCAATGTTTGTTTTAATACATTGCAGTTAGAAGGCCAAAAGAAAACGTAGCATGTGGCAGTGATGGAGTAGTGTACTGTGAGGTATGCTTTTGGCCATTTGTGGCATTACAGGCAACACAGTGACAGTCACCAGACAAAATTGTTAGCAGAACCAAACCAAACATTTCCATGAGCTTCTGAAAGAGTACTGAGTACTAATTATGAAAACGGCAGGCAAATATATGCAGCACTTGAAAAAGAATGAGATTGCTGCCACAAAACATAAGCCACGTATTCTGATGCATAACTCAAAAGTAAAATATTTTGCCACAAATGTATTAATAAAAACCACAGCCCAGAAGACCATAAATTTAGAAAATAAGCAAAATGCCAGAATGGTGGCAAGACATAAATGCGCGTGTCATAATAAAATGTGGGCACAGGTAAAGAGTAAACATTTTCATGAAAATAATGCAAAATATGTTTCTGAAGTAAACATGAAACAGCTTATATTTTCAGTGTTAATCAATAAAGGAAAATAATCATTTGTGTCAACTTCATGTGAAGATCAATAGGATCAGCAGCAACAGTTACAAATGAAAAACGTGTTTCTCTCAAAGAGGGATGTCTCAAGTCATGCATGGCGGTTACGTGGTAACTTTAAGTCAATCTGCTAAAATAGATATTTGACCAGAACTAGATCTAGCACAAGGCTACCTAGGCAGATGCCTGTGGTCCTGTGTTGGCTGGGGGGAACCCAACAAAACTTACAACCTCCTAATCATGCATGTGGCAGTGTATGTAGCAGCTAAAATTACCTATTCATTGAGCAGTTGCTGCTGTCTGTATTAAAAGTCTGAAAAAAAAAAAAAAAAAAGATGATGTTTCAAAAATGGCTACCACTTTCAGTCACCTCTGTTTGTTTATTAGACTGATTACCATATACCCCTGTGATGTGTGCAACTGTTGTTAGCATAACAGCCAATCAGTAATGAGGCATCTGGACAGCTTGAGTCCCAGTCATTTAATTCACATGCAAGCGTTTAAGTCCCCAAACGCTGCCTTTTAAAATGTATTGTTTGCTGTACAGTAAGAGTGTAAGATGTTTTTGAGAAGGAGGAGGAGGTACAATGCTGACTTTCTTTTTTCAACAAAGAAAGGCAGCCCAGAATCTACGTTAAAGGAAAACAACAGGTAGATATCTGAGAGGTTAAAACTTTTTACACTTCTTTAAATGGATTCTAGACTGCTGTGATGATTTATCTTGTTAATTTTTCTAGCATTTATCCTGTGATGTTGAGAGGTGACAATTTATTTTTCCTACTTGAAGCATCAGGAGGAGTTTACTAAACCTTAACAATCTAATAGCTGTGTTTGCCTTTGTATTTGAACTGCTTCCTGCCCTGCCTTTAAGTACATGAGACACTCTCCTCTTTGTGTCGAGTATTCAAGAATGAGCAAGCATGTTTGTGTGTGTGTGTGTGTGTGTGTGCGTGTGTGTGTGTGTGTGTGTGTGTGTGTGTGTGTGTGTGTGCACGTGTGTGTGTGTGTGTGTGTGTGTGTGTGTGTGTGTGTGTGTGTGTGTGTGTGTGTGTGCGTGTGTGAAGAAAATGGTCAGAAACTGCTTAAATGATAGATGAGACGGGGGAATCAAAGTATGATAGCTGTCTCTTTACTAATCACTTGTATACATAGAAGGGGTAGGGGGTTGGCATAATGGATAAGGTGTTTACCTCCAAACACAAGATACAGGGTTTAATTCTCACCTTCTAAAGAAATTGGCTAAGCTTAAATGGTCCACAAGGACAGCTAGCCTAGTGCTTGCCTATGAACCTATATGTAGTATGCTCCTTTATACATGTGAATTGTAACACTGAGCAAATTTTCATTAATGGAAATATGTTTGAGTTTTACTAATGATGTAATTGTGGTGGTCTGTGTAATGTAAGTATGTAAGGCATTTTTGCGTATATAATTTTTTGAAAACATTCATATTTCTAAAAGAAGGAGCCATAGTTAATATATCAGTAACAAATCTGGTCATGTGTGTATGTCTGAGTCAGTCTTTGTGTATGTGTCTATGTATATAAGTATATACCCTCCCTGCCCATCCCTAATAACACAGGCTAACCTTAATACTGCCCAACCCTAACCTTATAATATACCTTACTTTAGTAAAACCCTTTCTGTAGCACTATCCCTATGCTAACAAGCTTTATCTGAATTTAGTGGTAGGACTTTGGGTAATGCATCACAAAGGAACGTATTTGTTGTCATTTTTAATTTCATATCTTTTTTTGACATTGTGGATTTTTCAGTATGCATATTTTCAAAATGCCAATGTCAATCATTTGTGCTTTGATGCCTGCACATCTTAATAAACCAACATATACACTCATATACGCATATCACAGTAAACTAAAGAACCTCCCTATCAAACAGCATTCTGCCAATGAAAATACTTCAACTGAATTTTTAATCAAAAATGCTGAAATAACACTAGAACAATTGTATTTTGCAGGAGAGAAAGCCCCCCCATACACCCTCATCCTCATGATTACATATGTCAGCTCCAAGATTATAAAACAGGATTATTTCTCATATGAGCCATGTTCATTGGGTATGATCATCATATGAGACGTTCATCGAGTATGATCACTATATGAGCCATGTTCTTTGGGTATGATCATCATATGAGCCAAGTGGCAATTTAGGTATGGTTATCATATGAGGTATGTTCATTGGACATGATCATCATATGAGCCAAGTTCTTTGGGTATGATCATCATATGAGACATGTTCATTGGGTATGATCACCATATGAGCCATTTTCCTTGGGTATGATCATCATATGAGACATGTTCATTGAGCATGATCATCATAGGAACCATGTTCATTAGGTATGATCATCATATGAGCCATGTTCATTGGTTATTATCCTTGGTTTCCTTGTTTTTTGATTGTTTGACTGATGACACTGTGTTTATATATGATATGAATAAACTGGACAGCATGCAATGTATGAGTTTCATGTTAATATTTTTACTAGGAATACACTTCTAATTTCTATTTTTTTGCATGCATGTGAGTGTGAAATGTACTGTGTTGGACGACAACATTTTGTGTGACATTAGTGCAGATGAGTAATGCTATGAGATGTTAATGAGTTGCTTCCTGTACTGCATGATTTGATTATACTAGCTTTCATTTGTTCAACATGTGAGTCTGACTAAATCACTTCACCAGACACTGTTTCTGAAAAGGGGCACTCACATCCAGTGGGCTGCTCTAGGCTGTTAGCAAATGTGTTACACATTGCCTTTTGAATTCCTGCATCCCTCATACAGCTCCTAATTAGTGATTCACTATATGTTATTTGACTATGACTCCAATCATATCTCTTGTAGTTTAATGGGTTGTCACATGCACTTTCAGTAGAAGGGAAGTTTACTGTTGCTTTTGTGTCTTCAATATGAGAATTTTTTTATCTAAAATGTATACTAAATATCCAAATCTCTGTGATCATTGTAAAAGTCAAGAAGAAATGAGTGTGCATACTGACAGGTTTGAAAATTGTTTCATGGTAATTGGGGAGAGACAGCCAAGTAATGGATTATAGACATGGCTGGAGGCTGAGGCCCATTACCCTGCCTAGGAGGCCATTTAACCATGATTGGGCTCTGCATTTGGCACTGCCATAACAGCTTTACTTGCCGTTTGAGTACAAAGATGCACTTCACAGGACAGCAAGTCAAATACATATACACTTTGTCCACATACACTATATAAGCAAAAATGAAACAGAAGATGTGAAATGTACCAGATATTTCAAAATGTTGTTATGGCAGGTAAGGGTTTTCTTTTTTATAGTGGTAATGAGTGCTCTTTCCTGTATGAACTATGATAAAATACTTGTAGAAAACCAACATAGAGATCTGAAATGAAATACAGCATAATTTCCAGACAATGGAAGTTTAATTGTTGTCGCCTTCATAAACCAGTTTTAAATTAATTAGAAACAAATATGACAGCAAATGGTGCATTGAATAAAATAAGACTGTATAAGTTGCAACAAGACTTCCACAAAAACTAAGAAATAACGTAAAACAGCACTCAACCAGAGCACGGAAAATATCACCAAATAAATCCAAGATGTAAAAGTCACGAACACTTTTATTAAACAGTAGGTTTAAGCGCTTTTCGTCAACCAAATAGGTAGACTTCCTCAGAACTCAGTGTAAAGTGTACAATCAACTTAAATAACTAAATGCATCAACAGCTGATAGTGAGAAATCAGTCACCCATAATCAGCTCTTAAAGACATATTTTCAAATTGAAGTACAAGTACTATGAAACCTTAGTAACTATAACTATAATAAAAATAAAGTAATATGATATAATACAATAATGGAATACAATAATGAAATAAAGTGCCTTAAAGTTTTAAAATACTACACATATTCTATTACATTTCAAAACCCTAAAAATTAATACAACTTAAAAGTGTATACAAAATAATAAAAAAAATGGTGTTGGATGTAATGCTTGAATATACTTCAAAGTTTAAACTACCATTCTAAAGTTGAAAGTCCTACCGTCTTAAACTCTTCAGCTTCAGTACACAACTGATTGAACACAGGTCATTAAGACCTGGAAAGGAATAAGAGTTCAATTTTATCTGCCATTTCAGTTCTTTCTCTTCAAGCAACAAATGCAGAGGGGCCCCTTGGTGGTTGTCCAAAATTTGGTCTATAATTATAAATTTAAAATGATGGTCTTAAACAGGGAAATATGTTTTGCTAAAGCATTCTCCTGTTTGTTTTTCTTAATAGCATATAAATGCTCATAAACTCTGTCCTGGAGCCTACGTTCAGTCTTACCTACGTAGAATCCAGGACATTGTTGGCAAAGTGCCAGGTAAACTACCATCTGAGGGTTACAATTAGTTCTATATTTCAGTTTATATAGTCTTCCATTTAAATTAAATTTATTAGTCTCAAGAATACTACTACACCTGTTGCAACTCTGGCATTTAAAAGTACCAGGAGTTTTAACAAAGTGGGCAATGGGTCTTTCAGTAAGTTTTCAAGTTGCTTCCTGCTTGAAATGTAATTTCAGGCCGTGCCTAATTTATTATAGAGGCAATTAGTTCTAAAGATATCCCAGTTCTTTTTAATAATATCAACTGTTACATAACTATTAATATTAAAAGTTAAAATAAGTCTAGGATAGTTTTCCTTTTTAATAGTAGGGTCTGTTGGGCAATTAATAGACACATTTGAAAAAGCATTAGGTAAACCACTCAAGGTCACTTCTTCATTAGTCACTAGTATATTAGAACGTACGCGTAATATAGGTTTAAATACGCCAGTATGTCTTTTATACATGACCTCCTCTATAAGATCTTCCAAAAGGGGAACTGGGTAACCCCTAAATGTGAACATTTATTTCAAATGTTCACATTCTACCTTAAAATCAGAGTCCAAACTTACAATTCGGGCTGCCCTGATGAGCTGTCCTTTGACAACAGATCTCTTTTGAAAATTAGGATGACAACTGGTAAAATGTAAAAATGAGTTAGAGTATGTAGTTTTCCTATGAATGGTGGCTACAAAAGCTCTTAGTTCCTCATTTTTCTCTAACCATATATCTAAGTAAGCAACAGCACTTGTGCTAAATGTCGAGGTAAATTCCAAAAAGGTAGTAGAGGAGTTGAAAACATCTATAATACCTTGCCCAATTGCTTCATCCCACTCAAACAATATAAAAATATCATCAAGGTATCTGGTATAAAAACGAATTCTCTCACTGAAAAGGTTGTTTTTAAATACGTGTTCTCTCTCCCAAAAAGCCATTACCATGTTTGCTAAACTAGCCCCACAGGGGGAGCCCATTGCCACCCCCACCTTCTGTAGATAAAAATTCTCTACCAGCATGAAATAATTGTTGTATAAAATTATTTCAAGTAATTCAATTACTAAGGACGTTTCTATGCTGGAAGCGTTTTTCTTCTTGAGTGTGGCTGCTACCCATTCTGTGGCTGTATCGTGAGGAATACAGGTATACAGATCTTTGACATCAACTGTAAGAAAATTACAGTTGATGTCATAGTCCAATGTATTAATTTTAGCTAGGAAAGACCAAGAATCTTTACAGATGTGATTTTCATCCATAAGATATTTTTTAAGGATGGAATCAACAACCTTCGCACATGTGTAAGTAGGCGATCCTCTACTGTCCACAAGGGGATGCATAGGGGGTGAGTAATGTTCTTATGAATTTTTGGTATGCCAAATAACCTGGGATATCTTGGGTATAAAACTAACATGTAATTATAATGTTCTTCCTGAAGTCTTCCTTCAATGTACATGTCTTCAATACTACTCCTAATAGTAGAATATGCCTTGTTGATCTCAGATCTAGAGCTAACTTCATAGGCAGCATTGTTAACTAAGTCGGTCATCCTATTAAGGTAATCGTCCTGATCAAATATAACAGCCCCTCCTCCTTTATCAGGTTTGCACACACGTAAGTTATGGACACGAACGAATTCTAACAATTCGTTCTCCTTGTTGTTAACAAAGGTGGTGTCAGGTTTAGTCAAATACTTTACATTGTGTCTCAAGTCTAGTTCACACATATTTTCAAATAATTGTATTAATGGGTGCAATGGTGGATTGAATGTACTGGAAATCCTGAAAGGATCAGATTTATTCCCATTTGCCTCGTACCCCCCAAGCAACAGACTGAAGTTTAATTTTCGAGTAAATAGTTTAATGTCCAGGGTTGTGTTAACCAAGTCTAAATTGTTTTTAGGGACATAAGTATAACCTTTAGCCAGTAATTCAACCAGTTCGTCAGGTAGAATAACTGACGAAAAATTATAAGTCTTAAAGTCACCTGTATCATTAACTCTAATCAATGGTTTAACTGACTCTACATCTTGTTGGTCACTCTCAAGTAGAACTACCCTTTCATCATCTGTTACTTCAAAACCATCACTAGTAAATGATACATTCACAGCCACATTATGTTGGTAATCTGTGTCAGACATTGTAACATTATCAGGTTTTAGTACTGCGTGTGTGTCAACATTAAATACTTGTTCAAAACTAGCTTCTTCACTGAATCGGAACAAAGTAAACACCTCAAATGGTCAAATGCCACAATCAAATCAACACTTCCAGGTTTTTCATGATGGTGCACGACAGGGGGCTATTCCCAAGCAGAGGAACAACACGTATTACAACAGAATGAGGGTTTCAAAACCCAGGTGAATTACGAAATGGGTCCTTGTGACCACGGGGAGATTGACTATTCATTGAACATAGAAAACACCATGGACAATGGTAGCCCACTCGTTGTTGAACACTCTAGTCGTGTTGAAGAAGCTAGTTTTGAACAAGTATTTAATGTTGACACACACGCAGTACTAAAACCTGATAATGTTACAATGTCTGACACGGATTACCAACATAATGTGGCTGTGAATGTATCATTTACTAGTGATGGTTTTGAAATAACACAGGATGAAAGGGTAGTTCTACTTGAGAGTGACCAACAAGATGTAGAGTCAGTTAAACAATTGATTAGAGTTAATGATACAGGTGACTTTAAGACTTATAATTTTTCGTCAGTTATTCTACCTGATGAACTGGTTGAATTACTGGCTAAAGGTTATACTTATGTCCCTAAAAACAATTTAGACTTGGTTAACACAACCCTGGACATTAAACTATTTACTCGAAAATTAAACTTCAGTCTGTTGCTTGGGGGGTACGAGGCAAATGGGAATAAATCTGATCCTTTCAGGATTTCCAGTACATTCAATCCACCATTGCACCCATTAATACAATTATTTGAAAATATGTGTGAACTAGACTTGAGACACAATGTAAAGTATTTGACTAAACCTGACACCACCTTTGTTAACAACAAGGAGAACGAATTGTTAGAATTCGTTCGTGTCCATAACTTACGTGTGTGTAAACCTGATAAAGGAGGAGGGGCTGTTATATTTGATCAGGACGATTACATTAACAGGATGACCGACTTAGTTAACAATGCTGCCTATGAAGTTAGCTCTAGATCTGAGATCAACAAGGCATATTCTACTATTAGGAGTAGTATTGAAGACATGTACATTGAAGGAAGACTTCAGGAAGAACATTATAATTACATGTTAGTTTTATACCCAAGATATCCCAGGTTATTTGGCATACCAAAAATTCATAAGAACATTACTCACCCCCTATGCATCCCCTTGTGGACAGTAGAGGATCGCCTACTTACACATGTGCGAAGGTTGTTGATTCCATCCTTAAAAAATATCTTATGGATGAAAATCACATCTGTAAAGATTCTTGGTCTTTCCTAGCTAAAATTAATACATTGGACTATGACATCAACTGTAATTTTCTTACAGTTGATGTCAAAGATCTGTATACCTGTATTCCTCACGATACAGCCACAGAATGGGTAGCAGCCACACTCAAGAAGAAAAACGCTTCCAGCATAGAAACGTCCTTAGTAATTGAATTACTTGAAATAATTTTATACAACAATTATTTCATGCTGGGAGAGAATTTTTATCTGCAGAAGGTGGGGGTGGCAATGGGCTCCCCCTGTGGGGCTAGTTTAGCAAACATGGTAATGCCTTTTTGGGAGAGAGAACACGTATTTAAAAACGACCTTTTCAGTGAGAGAATTTGTTTTTATACCAGATACCTTGATGATATTTTTATATTGTTTGAGGGGGATGAAGCAATTGGGCAAGGTATTATAGATGTTTTCAACTCCTCTACTACCTTTTTGGAATTTACCTCGACATTTAGCACAAGTGCTGTTGCTTACTTAGATATATGGTTAGAGAAAAATGAGGAACTAAGAGCTTTTGTAGCCACCATTCATAGGAAAACTACATACTCTAACTCATTTTTACATTTTACCAGTTGTCATCCTAATTTTCAAAAGAGATCTGTTGTCAAAGGACAGCTCATCAGGGCAGCCCGAATTGTAAGTTTGGACTCTGATTTTAAGGTAGAATGTGAACATTTGAAATCAATGTTCACATTTAGGGGTTGCCCAGTTCCCCTTTTGGAAGATCTTATAGAGGAGGTCATGTATAAAAGACATACTGGCGTATTTAAACCTATATTACGCGTACGTTCTAATATACTAGTGACTAATGAAGAAGTGACCTTGAGTGGTTTACCTAATGCTTTTTCAAATGTGTCTATTAATTGTCCAACAGACCCTACTATTAAAAAGGAAAACTATCCTAGACTTATTTTAACTTTTAATATTAATAGTTATGTAACAGTTGATATTATTAAAAAGAACTGGGATATCTTTAGAACTAATTCGTCTCTCTATAATAAATTGGGGGCACGGCCTGAAATTACATTTCGGCGAGGAAGCAACTTGAAAAACTTACTGGAAAGACCCATTGCCCACTTTGTTAAAACTCCTGGTACTTTTAAATGCCAGAGTTGCAACAGGTGTAGTAGTATTCTTGAGACTAATAAATTTAATTTAAATGGAAGACTATATAAACTGAAATATAGAACTAATTGTAACTCTCGTATGGTAGTTTACCTGGCACTTTGCCAACAATGTCCTGGATTCTACGTAGGTAAGACTGAACGTAGGCTCCAGGACAGAGTTTATGAGCATTTATATGCTATTAAGAAAAACAAACAGGAGAATGCTTTAGCAAAACATATTTCCCTGTTTAAAGACCATCATTTTAAATTTATAATTATAGACCAAATTTTGGACAACCACCAAGGGGCCCCTCTGCATTTGTTGCTTGAAGAGAAAGAACTGAAATGGCAGATAAAATTGAACTCTTATTCCTTTCCAGGTCTTAATGACCTGTGTTCAATCAGTTGTGTACTGAAGCTGAAGAGTTTAAGATGGTAGGACTTTCAACTTTAGAATGGTAGTTTAAACTTTGAAGTATATTAAAGCATTACATCCAACACCATTTTTATTATTTTGTATACACTTTTAAGTTGTATTACTTTTTAGGGTTTTGAAATGTAATAGAATATGTGTAGTATTTTAAAACTTTAAGGCACTTTATTTCATTATTGTATTTCATTATTGTATTATATCATATTACTTTATTTTTATTATAGTTATAGTTACTAAGGTTTCGTAGTACTTGTACTTCAATTTGAAAATATGTCTTTAAGAGCTGATTATGGGTGACTGATTTCTCACTATCAGCTGTTGATGCATTTAGTTATTTAAGTTGATTGTACACTTTACACTGAGTTCTGAGGAAGTCTACCTATTTGGTTGACGAAAAGTGCTTAAACCTACTGTTTAATAAAAGTGTTCGTGACTTTTACATCTTGGATTTATTTGGTGATATTTTCCGTGCTCTGGTTGAGTGCTGTTTTACGTTAAGACTGTATAAGTTCATTATGGTGATTTGTAAACAGATTTTAAATCAGTTTTTTCTTTAAAAAATAACTATCACATCTAGCTATAAGGCTCTGAATCTTGCAGGACCTATAATTTGTAATACATAGAAATGTGAAGGAAGGCACCATGTGTAGTACACAGAAATGTAAAGGAAGGCACCATATGCAATACATGGAGATGTGAAGGAAGGCACCATGCACAATATATAGTAATGTGAAGGAAGGAGCCATGTGCAATACATAAAAATGTGAAGGAAGGTACCATGTGCAATACATAGCTATGTGAAGGAAGGCACCATATGCAATACATAGCAATGTGAAGGAATGCACCATGTGCAATACATAGCAATGTGAAGGAAGGTATCATGTGTAATACATAGGAATGCAAAGGAAGGCACCATGTGCAATACATAACAATGTGAAAGAAGGCACCATGTGCAATACATAGCAATGTGAAGGATGGCACCGTGTGCAATACATAGAAATGTGAAGCAAGGCACCATATGCAATACATAGCAATGTGAGGGAAAGCACCATGTGTAATACACAGAAATGTAAAGGAAGGCACCATGTGCAATACATGAAGAAGTGAAGGAAGGCACCATGTACAATATATAGTAATGTGAAGGAGGGAGCCATGTGTAATACACAGAAATGTAAAGGAAGGGACCATGTGCAATACATAGCAATGTGAAAAAAGGCACAATTTGCAATACATAGCAATGTGAAGGAAGGTACCATGTGCAATACATAGAAATGTGAAGAAAGGCACCATATGCAGTACACAGCAATGTGAAGGAAGAAGCCATGTGTAATACACAGAAATGTAAAGGAAGGCACCATGTGCAATACATAGCAATGTGAAGGAAGGCACATTGTGCAATACATAGCAATGTGAAGGAAGGCACCATGTGAAATACATCGCAATGTAAAGCAAGGCCCCATGTACATTACATACAAATGTGAAAGAAGGTACCATGTGCAATACATAGAAATGTGAAGGAAGGTACCATGTACAATACATAGAAATGTGAAGGAAGGCACCATGTGCAATACATAGCAATGTGAAGGAAGGCACCATGTGCAATACATAGCAATGTGAAGGAATGTACCATGTGCAATACATAGCAATGTGAAGGAATGTACCATGTGCAATACATAGCAATGTGAAGGAAGGCACCATGTGCAATACATAGCAATATGAAGGAAGGTACCATGTGCAATACATAGAAACATGAATGAAGGCACCATGTACAATACATAGCAATGTGAAGGAAGGCATTATGTGCAATACATAGAAATGTGAAGGAAGGTACCATGTGCAGTACATAGAAATGTGAAGGAAGGTACCATGTGCAATACATAGCAGCAATGTGAAGAAAGATACCATGTGCAATACATAGAAATGTAAAGAAAGGCACCATGTGCAATACATGGATATATGAAGGAAGGCACCATGTACAATACATAGCAATGTGAAGGAAGGTACCATGTGCAATACATAGAAATGTGAAGGAAGGTACTATGTGCAATAGATAGAAGTGTGAAGGAAGGCACCATGTGCAATACATAGCAATGTGAAGGAAGGTACCATGTGGAATAAATAGACATGTGAAGGAAGGTACCATGTGCAATACATAGAAACATGAAGGAAGGCACCATGTGCAATACATAGAAATGTGAAGGAAGGCACCAAGTGCAGTTCACAGAAATGTAAAAGAAGGCACCATGTGCAATACATGGAGATGTGAAGGAAGGCACTATGTACAATATATAGTAATGTGAAGGAAGGAGCCATGTGTAATGCACAGAAATGTAAAGGAAGGCACCATGTGCAATACATAGCAATGTGAAGGAACGTACCATGTGCAATACATAGAAACATGAAGGAAGGCACCATGTGCAATACATAGCAATGTGAAGGAAGGCACCATGTGCAATACATAGAAATATGAAGGAAGGCACCAAGTGTAATACACAGAAATGTAAAGGAAGCCACCATGAGCAATACATGGAGATGTGAAGGAAAGCACCATGTGCAATTTATAGCAGTATGAAGGAAGGAGCCATGTGCAATACATGGAAATGCGAAGAAAGGTACCATGTGCAATACATAGCAATGTGAAGGTAGGCACCATGTGCAATACATAGCAATGTGAAAAAAGGCACAATTTGCAATGCATAGCAATGTGAAGGAAGGTACCATGTGCAATACATAGAAACATGAAGGAAGGCACCATGTGCAATGCATAGCAATATGAAGGAAGGCACCATATGCAATACATAGCAATGTGAGGGAAGGCATGATGTGCAATACATAGAAATGTGAAGTAAGGCACCATGTGTAATACACAGAAATGTAAAGGAAGGCACCATGTGCAATACATGAAGAAGTGAAGGAAGGCACCATGTACAATATATAGTAATGTGAAGGAGGGAACCATGTGTAATACACAGAACTGTAAAGGAAGGCACCATGTGCAATACATAGCAAAGTGAAGGAAGGTACCATGTGCAATACATAGAAATGTGAAGAAAGGCACCATATGCAGTACACAGCAATGTGAAGGAAGAAGCCATGTGTAATACACAGAAATGTAAAGGAAGGCACCATGTGCAATACATAGCAATTTGAAGGAAGGCACATTGTGCAATACATAGCAATGTGAAGGAAGGCACCATGTGAAATACATCGCAATGTAAAGCAAGGCCGCATGTACATTACATAGAAATGTGAAAGAAGGTACCATGTGCAATACATAGAAATGTGAAGGAAGGTACCATGTACAATACATAGAAATGTGAAGGAAGGCACCATGTGCAATACATAGCAATGTGAAGGAAGGCACCATGTGCAATACATAGCAATATGAAGGAAGGTACCATATGCAATACATAGCAACATGAAGGAAGGCACCATATACAATACATAGCAATGTGAAGGAAGGCGTTATGTGCAATACATAGAAATGTGAAGGAAGGTACCATGTGCAGTACATAGAAATGTGAAGGAAGGTACCATGTGCAAAACATAGCAGCAATGTGAAGAAAGGTACCATGTGCAATACATAGAAATGTAAAGAAAGGCACCATGTGCAATACATGGATATATGAAGGAAGGCACCATGTACAATACATAGCAATGTGAAGGAAGGTACCATGTGCAATACATAGAAATGTGAAGGAAGGTACTATATGCAATACATAGCAATGTGAAGGAAGGTACCATATGCAATACACAGCAATGTGAAGGAAGGCACTATGTGCAATACATAGCAATGTGAAGGAAGACACCATATAAAATACATAGCAATGTGAAGGAAGGCACCATGTGCAATACATAGAAATGTGAAGGAAGGTACCATGTGCAATACATAGAAATGTGAAGGAAGGTACCATGTGTAATACATAGCAATGTGAAGGAAGGCACTATGTGCAATACATTGCAATGTGAAGGAAGGCACCATATAAAATACATAGCAATGTGAAGGAAGGCACCATGTGCAATACATAAAAATGTGAAGGAAGGTATCATGTGCAATACATAGAAATGTGAAGGAAGGCACCATATAAAATACATAGCAATGTGAAGGAAGGCACCATGTGCAATACATAAAAATGTGAAGGAAGGTATCATGTGCAATACATAGAAATGTGAAGGAAGGTACCATGTACAATACATAGCAATGTGAAGGAAGGCATCATGCACAATACATAGACATGTGAAGGAAGGTACCATGTGCAATAGATAGACATGTGAAGGAAGGTACTATGTGAAATACATAGAAACTTCAAGGAAGGCACCATGTGCAATACATTGAAATGTGAAGGAAGGTACCATGTGCAATACACAGAAACATGAAAGAAGGCACCATGTGCAATACATAGAAATGGAAATAAAGGCCTCATGTGTAATACATAGAAATGTAAAGGATGGTACCATGTGCAATACATAGCAATGTAAAGGAAGGCACCATGTGCACTACATAGCAATGTGAAGGAAGGCACCATGTGCAATACATAGAAATGTGAAGGAAGGTACCATGTACAATACATAGTAATGTGAAGGAAGGCACCATGTGCAATACATAGACATGTGAAGGAAGGTACCATGTACAATACATAGCAATGTGAAGGAATGTACCATGTGCAATACATAGAAATGTGAAGGAAGGTACCATGTGCAATACATAGAAACATGAAGGAAGGCACCATGTGTAGCACACAGAAATGTGAAGGAAGGCCTCATGTGTAATACATAGAAATGTAAAGGAGGGCAGAATTTGTAACACACAGAAATGTGAAGGAAGGCCTCATGTGCAATACATAGAAATGTAAAGGAGGGCAGAATTTGTAACACACAGAAATGTGAAGTTACCATATGTAATACATAGAAATGTAAAGGAAGGCAGTACAACTTTAAACGTTCTTATCTGTAGCTGGTATAATTGTTCACAATGTGTTTTTTCTCATTTATACAGAAAGTAACACATATTTCTAGGTTAATTTTTCTTGCGAATAGATTATTGCTTGTGAAACCCCTACTACACAATGTGTATGTCTATGTATATTTGCACACACACACACACACACACACATGGACACACACACACACACACACACACACACACACACACACACACACACACACACACACACACACACACACACACACACACAACACATACCTATATATATATATATATATATGTATATATATATATATATATATATATCTGTACAGGTTTCTCTCAAATGGTAGAAGCTCAATTGATTAAATGCAGAGTACAGAACTTGTTCCCTGTATGGATTAATGGTAAAGTATATCTCGGAGGTGATTGCAGGCTGAGAATGTGTTGTGAATCCATTAGTAGGACACATGGTGAAGCCTATTTAAGAAATGTGGCACCCATGGTGAAGCCCATCTTAGAGAAGTGGCATGTATATATATATATATATATATATATATATATATATATATATATATATATAAACATACATAGATAGCTATGTACATATAGTTAGACATATCTATATCTATCTATAAATAGATATAGGGGAGTGCAGGTGTAAATCCAAATTTGGATGGTTGACCTGTTGATTGTTGACCTACATTGGTTGACAAATGCAAATTATCTAGAGTTGTGTGAGGGTGACAGTCCCCATGGTAGGAGTGTATGCCCTTTCCTCAGGGACTGTGCGATCTCAAAGTTAGTGTACATGATTAGCAGCAGGTGTGAGGGTGCAGGTTGGCTTGCCCCCTTTTAAGAAAACTTTACTTTTCATTGTATTTTCTGAGGATTAGCTTGGAACATGCCCTATAGCATATTTTCATTGACATATGTGCGTCAATGTAAAGCGCAATGACATTTCTGTGGACTGAGTATTAGTAGTATATCCATATTTATATCTATCTATCTATGTGCATATATATATATATATTTAGTGAGATCGATACACACACATATACATGTTTGAGCTTGTATTTCTATATGTGCATAGGTGTGACAATGATTGTTTTATACATTAAGTATCACACTTGGGCAGCTCAGACCACCTCACCATCATGCTAATGCCAGTGTACAAACCTGTGAAGTAAAGCAGGGTATGGCCAAATTGAGCAATCACAGCACTCCAAGACTGCTTCAATAATACAAACTGTAACATAGTCAGAGAGGCTGCAACAGCTGTTCTACACTTTAACTTGGATGAATACACAGAAACTGTGATGGCATATATGTCTAAATGCACAGATAATGTGACCATCAACAGAAACATCATCATAAGAGCCAACCAAAAACCCTGGCTCACCAGCAAAGTATACGAGTTTCTGAAGGAGCGTAATGTGGCATTCAAATCAAAAGACAAGGAAGCTCTCCGTATGTCAAGGGCAAACCTGAAGAGAAGGACAAAGGAAGGAAAAGGATCCTATGGAAAGAAAGTCCAGAACCACTTCACTGATATTAGAGACTCCAGGTGCATGTGGCAGGACATAAAAGCCATAACCGAATACAACTCCCTGTCAGCCCAATGCGAGGATAACACAGAATTCCTGGAAAGGATGGATACCTTCTTCTGCAGGTTTGAGGACAGGAACAGATCCAAGGCAGTGAAACTCACTACAGACCCAGGAGATGAAGTGCTTAGCCTTAACTCAATAGAGGTGAAAAGGACCCTATAGCAGGTGAACCCTAGGAAGCCTGCTGGATTGGACATCATCATGGGAAAAGTGTTAAAGCACTGTGCTGAACAACTAAGCACTGTATTCATGGATATATTTAACATCTCCCTCAGTCAAGCAAAGGTACGCAAATGCTTCAAAAACATTATTCCACTGTCAAAGAATCATCTCCCTCAAGCCTCAATGGCTACAGTAGCCCTCATGTCACCATTATGAAAAGCTTCGAAAGGTTAGTCAAAAAACACCTGACAGCAAGCCATCCAGCAGCACTTGATCCACTCTAGTTCACATATCGTGCCAAGTGCTCCACAACGGATACCATTTTGGCTGCACTGCATCTCTCATTGGCACAACTTGAGAACAAGAGCAGCTATGCTAGAATGCTGTTTACTGACTTCCGTTCAGCATTCAATACTGTCATGCCACAACAGGTAATCAAAAAACTTGTTCATCTAAGCACCAACACCCATATGTGCAACTGGATCCTGGAATTCTTGACAGAGGGTATGTGTGGGCAATAACTCTTTGAAAAGCATCATAATTAACACAGTAGTACCTCAAGGCTGTGCGTTGAGTCCACTACTGTTTACTCTACTAACCCATAAGTATAAAACTAGATTCAACCACGTCATCAAGTTTGCGGATGACAGTACAGTTGTGGGCCTCATCAGTAAAGGAGATGAAAAAGACCATAGGGAGGAAGTGAGCTCACTGATCGACTGGTGTGCCAAGTACAACCTCGACTTTAATGTCAACAAAACAAAGGAGATCATAATGGACTTCAGGAAAACACGACCAGCTCATTGTCTTCTCATAATGAATGGTGAGATGGTAGGACCAGCTCTTTCTCCTCTCATGATGAATGGTGAGATGGTAGGACCAGCTCATTCTCTTCTCATGATGAATGGTGAGATGGTAGGACCAGCTCATTGTCTTCTCATAATGAATGGTGAGATGGTAGGACCAGCTCTTTCTCCTATCATGATGAATGATGAGATGGTAGGACCAGCTCTTTCTCCTCTCATGATGAATGGTGAGATGGTAGGACCAGCTCATTCTCCTCTCATGATGAATGGTGAGATGGTAGGACCAGCTCGTTCTCTTCTCATGATGAATGGTGAGATGGTAGGACCAGCTCATTCTCTTCTCATGATGAATGGTGAGATGGTAGGACCAGCTCATTCTCCTCTCATGATGAATAGTGAGACGGTAGGACCAGCTCATTCTCCTCTCATGATGAATGGTGAGATGGTAGGACTAGCTCATTCTCCTCTCATGATGAATGGTGAGACGGTAGGACCAGCTCATTCTCCTCTCATGATGAATGGTGAGATGGTAGGACTAGCTCATTCTCCTCTCATGATGAATGGTGAGTGGGTAGGACCAGCTCATTCTCCTCTCATGAAGAATGGTGAGATGGCAGAAAGAGCAAAGAGCACAAAATTCCTGGGGGGGTTCACATTGTGGAGGCTCTATCTAGGTCAATAAACAATAGTCATATAGCAAAGATGGCTCATCAACATCTGCATTTCCTGAGGAGACTGAGGAAAGCAAGTCTATCACCCTATATCCTTGCCACCTTCTATAGTAGTACCATAGAAAGTATCCTAGCATGTAACTTTTCAGAGCGGTATGGGAGCTGCTCAGTTTCAGACCAAAAAGCTCTACAAGGGATAGTGAAAGAAGCAGAGACGATAACAGGCTCCAAACTTCCAGCGCTACAGGAGTTATACACAGCATGATGTCACAACAGAACTACAAAAATAATCAAGGATCCCACACACCCTGCTTATGAACTGTTCACATGCTTGTCATCCATCAGAAGATACCGTAGTTTATGCTATAAAACATCCAGGTTCAGAAACAGATTCTTTCCTCAGGTGTTGAGATTTTTGAACTCCGGAAATAATCGCAGGGAAGCCAGACACTGGCAAGATATAGGACAGCCAACTCTTTTGGTGCAAATAAATGAGAGACAGTTTGGATTCTAAACATAAACAATACAGAGATGGCAATGAATGTGCAATATTATACTAACTAAATCCTCTTACTCATGTGAGAATCACACAGTGCAATAGGAACTTGTGCAATAAGAAATCGTTCAGCTGCTGAAAATTATAGGTAAGGTAAACTGTGGTAATATGTAGTAGAATAACCTGTTGAATGTGAAATTATGAAAATATGTCCATTGTATGTGTTATTGTATCTATGTAAAGGTCTTCTCAATTCAAGCCTGATGCATGCAAATTCGTTTAGACTACACTTGTGTAGGCTAAATGACAATAACGTTTATTTTGACTTTGAAGTACATATTTGGTAATCATCATCATCATTTAAGACATGCTCACATCTCATTCCTTTCGTTGAGTGAAATGAGCAGGATGAACATTTTAGAACTTAAATTATAAATTGATATTAACATACTGCTAAAAAAACTGAAGTAAAAATGTCTCTTACCCTCATTCATAAATATATTACCTTTAAGGTCATACTAACTACTGTTTCATGGCTAGGACAGAATTTTCTTTTCTCTTCCGGAATCTCACCTTTTCAGATGAAGTAGCCATTCCAGTGACCAGATACAGGTTTCCTCAGGGGGGCTGTGGAAGGAGTTCCCTATAGGTTCATAGGTGCATACAAGGCTATCGGCCACTGGGGCTTTTATAAGCATAGCTATGCAGCCAAAACATTTTGCACAACATTTTAAAGGTATGTTAACCATAACAACCAAGTAATATCCAGCACCTTTGTCATTTTTTGCTGGATTTCATCAATTTTCTCAGCCTTCCAAAGGTCGGGCTGTTTAAATACTATAAAATAATCTATAAAAACAGACCCAATTTCAGCACTCACTTATGGTGACACCTTCTGAAAGGACGGCATGCCCACTGGATTCAGGAAAACCTCAAAATGATCTTCTCAGATGGCTCACTAGCATACAGACAAGACATCTGTCTCTACCACTTATGAGTTAGGATTAATTACTAGGTTTGAGTCACTGATGACCAGCTGACCATTCCAGGGAGAGGGTTTTGTCAAGGAGAGTTTTACAGAATTGTGCATTAATGTTCACAAGGACTAGATGACTGATATGGAATCATTACATTTTCAGAAGTATTTCTGTACATTTATAATGTCATTGTGTTTAAGCCCCAGCAGACTGAAACATGTAGGTTGTGAATTTCAAAAACACAGCCGACTGCAATATGACATGAGTAGTCTTCACTCACTTCCCTTTCCAGTACAGCGTGGTCCAAATCCTGACAGACTGGACTCTTTGTTTCTTCACTTGCTCCCCTTTCACGTACAGCGTGATCCAAATCCTGACAGCCTGGATACTTTCCTTTGCTCCCCTTTCCAGTACATCATGACCCAAATCCTGATAGCCTGGATACTTTCTTTCTTGGATGGAGAGAATCCTCCATGAAGCATATTGTCCATACTAAGAGTGGACCCTGAAGAAGGATGGAGCATGGAAGAGCAGGTACAGAACCAGAGGTCAGAAGTCGGTTAGCAAACAAAAAGTTGTATTTGATGTCAGCATTTTTTCACCCTTACTGAAAGTAGCATTAGTAATGTCTCTCTCATCAAATTGGCTTGATTGCCAGAGGCTGGTAATGTTCTCCAGTCCTTCAGCATTGCATATGCTTCTAAGAATAAACACCCACCGAACCGCATACTAATCTCCAGCAACAATGTGTGGCTTTCACCATCAGACTGTGTCATCTGCTTAACTTCTCAGTGAAAAGTAAAGTATCTTAATTAAGTATTATGTGGGTCCAACGCATGTTGGAATCTGCTATAACATGTATTATTTGACTTTGTTGTATGTTACTATGTGATCTGTCACATTATCATTATTTGTCATTATGACTGAATTATTTATTGTACAGGTCTTGGCCCAGGACCTGCACTGAAAACAGGTTAAGCCCAGTCAATCTATCTTGGTTAGCAGTCACTAGCCCATCCTAATCTTTCCCTTTTCTTCCTGCTAGTCAGCTATAGCTTCACATCAGAATTTTCTAGAATGCTAACTACAAGAAAAGCAGCTATAGTTGCATGTCCAGTTTATACACTTACTTTGCAAACAGCAGCTTGCATGATTGCATCAAAGCCTCCTTCTGGCGTATCCAGGTTAGCAGATACACGCTGTTCTCCTATAACCTCGTTGAATCTTTCGGTATTGTCGGTCAGTGGTAGAACGTGTTTATAGCCAAAACAAGGCAAACAGTCAATATTGACACTCCTGTCAAATAAGCCAAAGAATCAAATAAGCAACTACTTATACATAGGAATCAATTAAGAAGTAAAACCATTTAATGCATCATTAAGGAAGGAGTTTATATAGTTTTTATTTCCGTTACACATACGAAGAAGAAATCTTTATCATAAATTATCAACGATAACGGAATATAATTTGTACTGATGTATTAGCTCCAACATGTGTATGGATTATGAATGTTTCTCGCAATGTGCTTTATTTATCTTGCAATTTCTCGCCAGTATCTATGCCCCTTAATATAGGCATCATTCTTTTTTTTTTAAATTCAACACCCTTTTCTTAGCAGTCAAGTAAAAGGAGGCTAAAATATCAGACACCAGACAGTGCACCTACACAATCTAATATACAGCATGCACAATCATTTCATATTATAGTCCATGCATAGAGATATAATTCCTTGTTCATAGTTAAGACCATCCTCCTACATTAAGTGACCAGATGTAAGAAGTTTTGAATGACAATCAAACACTTGCTCTTGGCATTGCCTGACTGGGCCAAAATCTAGTTGTAGCTGTTACAAAAAAGGCAGTGTCTATTCTATAGCACAAAGGAAACAGTGCAGCAACCATAAAAGTTCAACTAGAAAAGAAAAAGCAGCAAATGCACTGTGTGCAAAATTCTGTCTCCGTGTCTTGGGAATTCACCTCTATTCAACGCTCATAACAGTCCACAACACCTTCAATGAAACCAAGTAGAAGTGGACAAAAGTTTATTGTAATGCCAACAAACAAAGAATGGTTAAGCACTTTCACTTGAATAAAACAAGCTTCCTCAGAACACCATAGCTTACATCACAGTTGTTTAAATAACTTTTTTGGCGCCAAAATTCAGTTTGAAATTTTAAAGCTATACACACATCCTTGACCATTGTTCTCGATTCATAAAATATTAAATAATATTCATGTTATTTCTAAAAGCGATGTTACATATAATATGTGTTGATAAAGTGAACAAGTTAAAAAACTGAAAAAATGTTAACAAAAACATTTACATTTAGATCATATCAAAACATGTTTAAAAACATATAACAATATACCTAATAGATCGTTTATTTTAAGACCAATAGTGGTTTGACAGATACAGTGTCATTTAAACCTGGTATAGTGGAAGCATCCGTATATATTTGCCACCAAAATTCTTTATATAATAATAAATTATTAAAGTCACCCCCTCTGTTATTGGTGTGCACAATGTCCACTATACCAAAATGAAAATAATGTTTGTCACCATATTGTTTAATATGTTTATACAAAGCATTTTTTTCATCCTTCCTTCTGATGCTATAAAGGTGAGAGTATATACATTTATTTAAACTCCTTTGAGTCTTACCTATATAGAATCCTGAACATGTTCTACTGATGGCAATATACACCACCATTTTAGTTGTAGAGTTGCCCCCACAGAATTTAATTCTAGTGTGTTTATAATTATCCAATTTCACACTGTCTCCCTGAAATATAGTGTGACATTGTTTACATGCCCCACATTTTGCAGTTTTCATGTATTCTGTCTTCTTAATAAAGATACCCTTCTGTAAAATAGATTTTATGTTGGCCCCTACCTTATAAACAAACCTTGGACATTCACCTAATGTGGGTGCTATATCTTGATCAGCAGATATTATATGCCAGTTGTTCATTAAAATCTTCTTAACTTTACCTGAATATATGCCAAATTCCAAAATGCAAGATTTACCAAAAATGCAAGTTTCAGACTTCATATCATGCAATGTAGCCACAGTCGAAACAATAGCTGTCCTATATTTTTCACCCAACAAAGGCTTGTACTGGTTACCCCATTTCCTCACAACATAATTACTTACATTTTCCATAACTCTAACGTCATAGCCTCTGTCCTTAAATAAGGACGTAATAAATTTCACCTCATCCAACATGTCCTCATACCGTGAGGTCATCCTAACTGCTCTAATAAGCTGACCCTTATAAATATTTGTGAATTGTTTCTTCGGATGGTAGCTAGAATATTCCAAATAACTATTCAAAAAAGTGTTCATTCTATAAATTTTGGATTTAAACTCATCCCCTGTTTTTGACACAAATGTGTCTAAATAAGCCACACCTTCGTGACTGCTACAGGAGGTAAATTTTAAAAAATTACTGCTACTATTGATGTATTGTAAAAATAATGCTAGCTGTTGTTCTCCACCATCCCAAATCAAATATATGTCATCAGGGTATCTGACGTAATATTTTATGTATGTCATAAAGTGACTATCTAAAATAGTCCTCTCTTCCCATTCAAGCTTGACCAAATTGGCGTATATGGGAGCACAAGCTGCTCCCATAGCTACGCCTTTGGTCTGCTTGTAATATTCTCCCTCAAATATAATGTAATTGTGTTCGAGAACCAGGGACAAGATATCCGTAAGAAGACAGATGGCGTCCCATTGGATATCTGTATATTTTCTTATACTCGTAGCAAAAGCTGATAGACCATCTTCTTTTGGTATACAGGAAAATAAATCTATGACATCAATAGTCACAAATGTCAGATCTGAACTGGATAGGTAAATAGGATACTGTTTCAGAAAATCCCATGAGTCCTTTGCTATATGTGGAATAGTGGCATATATATGTTTCAAATAGGTATCAATAACCTTACCTATAGTAAATGTCTTAGACCTACTCCCTGATATAATGGGTCTAAAGGGCGGTTCATCTATATTCTTGGGAATTTTAGGAATACCCACTATAGAAGCTAATACAGGATGTTCAACCTTAATATAAGTATAGATGTCATTATTGATCCTGTTATCTAGTAAGTATTCTTCAATACATGTGTCTATTTTTCTATACCATATGTTAATCTAATTCAAGGACAACTTAGAATAATTTCCAGAATTGTGTAGTATTTCATGTATCTTACAAGTGTATAAAAAACTATCATAGATTACTACGCCCCCCCCCCCCCTTATCTGGTTTCATTATTCTGATGTTACTAGCACATCTTAATTCCTGTAGTACCCTGCTCTCTTCTTTTGTTAAATTGGAACTGATCTGATGTCCATCGATTTGTCTATCCAACTTGTAAATCTGTTTAGTCACTACTTTATCAAAGATAGAAATGGTGGGGTGCATGGGGGTATATATGTACTTTTCTTTTTGACTACTGGAATGAACGGCTCGGCATGAGAAGTGTCACCCACTGTTTTTTTATCTTTAAATAAAATAGCCAGGTTAAGCTTTCTCACATATCTTTTTATTTCACAAATACAGTCCACTAGATTGAATGTCTTAGTGGGAATAAATTTAATCCCCTTAGATAGTAAATCAAAGTGTCCAGTATTTAAAATGTAGTTAGTATAGTTGTATATATTAAAGTTCCTATAGGTGTAAGTAACACCATCCTGTAGGATGCCTACGTTATTATTACTGGACTCGCCTATTGTCTCAGTAACAACTGAACCAGAATTTAACGTGGGGTCCTTGGATATGGATGGTAGTGAGAATCTCTTCTGTAACCCCTCGTCCACTTTCTCTCCCTCCCCTTGTGTTCTCCGTATAAAAAAATCAGAGTTAGCATTTCCATCAGAACTAGATTGTTTGTATGTATTTACAATTCCTGTCTTTTGACCCCCCCTCACATACTTAGGGTACTTACTATGATCTTTTTCCCATAAATATGCTGTACCTCTTTTGTATTGGTCCAAGTCCCTATATAGTTTTTTCATCTTACGTTCATATATTTTTGAAATATTAGATTCAGCATAGGAGAATTGTTTGACGTACAAATTCTCCCACTGAGAAAAAAGTAAGTCATTTTTAATCAAAGTGTTTAATTCTTCCACCTCCTTAATTAAATAAACCAGCTTCTCATCATTAAATTTCATCAACACAGACATATACTTAAAACCACATTGGTCAAATAAACTATTAAAATCTGACTTAACATTTTCAGTAATATTCACACCCATAGGTAATTTAAAAAATCTAAGTCCCATCGGGACTACCTTTAACTCTATACATCTGGAAAGATAGGCATTGTCCAGTTTAATACTGTTAATTAGAACCAACTTTTTACCCAAATCATATATAAAATCCTTTAAGGTACCTTTAGACTTCTCCTTTGAAGTGTGTCTTTTGTCACTGATCTCTGCAGTCGGATCAGTATCAAAATAACAGTTCTTTTCAATAAATGTTTTAAACAGATCTGAATTTACATGTTTCAAATGTTTACTTTTGCTGTGCCTACTAACATCAATATTGTCCGTCATACCATTGTCAACAATGTCAATATTAGTATCCATACCCTTTGCTGTAGTACCATCTGTATCCAAACCCTTTGCTGTAGTACCATAAGTGAAATGTGGCTTCATTCTTTTAGGCTTAGTGCCTGTATGATAAGCTTCTTCATTAACATCACCAAATGAGAAATCAAATGTGAAGTCAGGAGTACCAATTTTACTACTACTCCTTTGAGAGCCTGCTAAAGAAACAGGAGGTATATCCAAAGAAATAATGTTTGTACTCCCAGTGTTTGCCATAACAGTACTTTTACAGGAACCCTGTCCATTAGCAATGGTTGTTGAATATGTCGACAAATTAGACAGTCTTAAAACATCTTCTTCACAGTTAGTATTCACTCGACCAATATCAGTAATACAGTTCTTGTTGTCACGGCTATGTTCTACCTCTGAACTGTGGCAGTTATTTTTCCCTTTGTAAATATCTAAGAAGGAGCTGCTTAGTTGTAGGGTAGTAAGCTTGCTTACCTCTCCCCTCAGTTCAGTCAATTCAGCTTTCACCGACTGATAATCCTGGTGTGCAGTCAATTCAGCTTTCACCGACTGAAAATCCTGGTGTGCAGGACTGTGTAATGAATCCAATGAGGTTTCCCGATCAGACTCCATGGGACCCAACTCAGAACTCAACTGAAGCAAACAGTGCAGCAACCATAAAAGTTCAACTAGAAAAGAAAAAGCAGCAAATGCACTGTGTGCAAAATTCTGTCTCTGTGTCTTGGGAATTCACCTCTATTCAACGCTCATACCAGTCCACAACACCTTCAATGAAACCAAGTAGAAGTGGACAAAAGTTTATTGTAATGCCAACAAACAAAGAATGGTTAAGCGCTTTCACTTGAATAAAACAAGCTTCCTCAGAACACCATAGCTTACATCACAGTTGTTTAAATAACTTTTTTGGCGCCAAAATTCAGTTTGTAATTTTAAAGCTATACACACATCCTTGACCATTGTTCTCGATTCATAAAATATTAAATAATATTCATATTATTTCTAAAAGCGATGTTACATATAATATGTGTTGATAAAGTGAACAAGTTAAAAAACTGAAAAAATGTTAACAAAAACATTTACATTTAGATCATATCAAAACATGTTTAAAAACATATAACAATATACCTAATGATCGTTTATTTTAAGACCAATAGTGGTTTGACAGATACAGTGTCATTTAAACCTGGTATAGTGGAAGCATCCGTAAATATTTGCCACCAAAATTCTTTATATAATAATAAATTATTAAAGTCACCCCCCTCTGTTATTGGTGTGCACAATGTCCACTATACCAAAATTAAAATAATGTTTGTCACCATATTGTTTAATATGTTTATACAAAGCATTTTTTTCATCCTTCCTTCTGATGCTATAAAGGTGAGAGTATATACGTTTATTTAAACTCCTTTGAGTCTTACCTATATAGAATCCTGAACATGTTCTACTGATGGCAATATACACCACCATTTTAGTTGTACAGTTGCCCCCACAGAATTTAATTCTAGTGTGTTTATAATTATCCAATTTCACACTGTCTCCCTGAGATATAGTGTGACATTGTTTACATGCCCCACATTTTGCAGTTTTCATGTATTCTGTCTTCCTAATAAAGATACCCTTCTCTAAAATAGATTTTATGTTGGCCCCTACCTTATAAACAAACCTTGGGCATTCACCTAATGTGGGTGCTATATCTTGATCAGCAGATATTATTTGTGTCAAAAACAGGGGATGAGTTTAAATCCAAAATTTATATTATATTATATTATATTATATTATATTATATTATATTATATTATATTTATAAGTAATTATGTTGTGAGGAAATGGGGTAACCAGTACAAGCCTTTGTTGGGTGAAAAATATAGGACAGCTATTGTTTCGACTGTGGATACATTGCATGATATGAAGTCTGAAACTTGCATTTTTGGTAAATCTTGCATTTTGGAATTTGGCATATATTCAGGTAAAGTTAAGAAGATTTTAATGAACAACTGGCATATAATATCTGCTAATCAAGATACAGCACCCACATTAGTGAATGCCCAAGGTTTGTTTATAAGGTAGGGGCCAACATAAAATCTATTTTAGAGAAGGGTATCTTTATTAAGAAGACAGAATACATGAAAACTGCAAAATGTGGGGCATGTAAACAATGTCACACTATATTTCAGGGAGACAGTGCGAAATTGGATAATTATAAACACACTAGAATTAAATTTGCTGCTTTTTCTTTTCTAGTTGAACTTTTATAGCACAAAGGAAGAACTATTTATGAAAAAAGACAGATTTTTATAGAACATTTCATTAATGATTAAGCAATCTGTTTATCTGATGGCACATGTAAAATATCGCTGATTAGCCCAATACATTTTAAACATTGATAATTATTTAATATCTTCAAGGTAGGGTGGCACACTTATTCCTTCCACTTATTAACAATAACATAATTACAAAACTAACTGGTACCACAATACAGATGTCAGAGCAAAGAAATGTAAGAGACCCAGGACAGGTTCTGACCTGCTGCTGACTAAAATCCTCTGGCTATGACTGTTGTACAGGCCGATTTGTACAACATGTATTTCTATTAGGTTACAGATGCATTTCATTCCTATTATTGCCTCCTTTTCTGTAAGGTAGAAAAGTCTTTAGCCAACAATACGCAGCTTTGTGTAATCAGCTCCAAAAAATGTTTAGCTTCACTCTTTTCTACGCAACTATCCGATCTACTTCTTAAGAGAGTTTTTTTTTTTTAGCAGCAGTGTAAGCACCATGTCATGGCATGTATAGAAAATCTAATACAAGTTGTTTTTTTTTTGTTTTTTTAATAATGTTTTCATTCCATTAACATTCCAAGAGATTACTTTCAATCTGACACGAAAGATATAGGAAAATGCCCTAAGTCATTTAAGTTATAACACAAAGTGAGATGAATTAGTGAGGCAGGTAAATTAATAAACTGCTTCTACAGTTCACTAAATGTTAAAGTGAAGACAAGGTGTCTGATGACCCACAGTGAAAGGCTGTGAGAAGTATGCATCAACTGACTGCATGGTGGCACTGTTACGAGTTCAAAGCATTAGTCAGCATTGTAAGCTAAACATACCAAAGAAAGGCACAAACAGGAATTAACACTGCACAGTTCTGCCAAAGAAGAAACATAAATGTAAAACTACAACTTTATAGTGCAACAGGCATGACTGAACATTCTGCCTTATGACAGCAGGGATAGGGGACGTCATAAATAATACATTATAAACAGAATAAGAAAATCCTCAAACATCACTTGCTCATTAGCACAGAAGATGTCACCATCATTTATCACCTATTAGCACAGATGATGTCACCATCATTTATCACCTGTTAGCAGTGCTGATGTCACCATCATTGATCACCTGTTAGCACTGATGATGTTACCATCACTGATCACCTGTTAGCACTGATGTCACCATCATTGATCACCTGTTAGCACTGATGATTTCACCATTGATCAACTGTTAGCACTGATGATTTCACCATTGATCACCTATTAGCACTGATGTCACCATCATTGATCACCTGTTAGCACTGATGATGTCACCATCACTGATCACCTGTTAGCACTGATGTCACCATCATTGATCACCTGTTAGCACTGATGATGTCACCATCATTGATCTCCTGTTACCACTGATGATGGCACCATTGATCACCTGTTAGCACTAATGATGTCACCATCATTGATCACCTGTTAGCATTGGTGATGTCACCATCAGTGATCACCTGTTAGCACTGATGATATCACCATCATTGATCACCTGGCCTGCTGGCACAGGGTCAGGACATTCATCTGTACCAGCGAGGATCATGAACACTGGGCCCTAAAGGGCCTATATCTGTACAGGAAGAATGCAGAGTCCCTGTAATCACATCTATGCAGGTAAAAGCTGCACTCTCTAAAACCAAAAACACAGCATCCATGGGACTGGACAACATCCCAGGCTGCATTTTACACGAACTTCAGAACTAACTTGCTCCCCACCTAAGCGCCATGTTCAATCATAGTCTCATGTCAGGATTTGTGCCCACTGAATGGCACACAGCAACAGTTATCCAACTCCACAAAGGGGGAGCCACCATTGATCCTGGGAACTATTGCCCTAGTAGCCTGACGAGCCTGGTCTGCAAGGCCATGGAACTCATAAACAAAGACATTGGTAACCTCCAAACTCTGAAGCCCACCCAGTTCGGGTTTGTGAAAGGCAGATCATGTCTTCTGAACCTGGTTGACTTCTTTGAGGCAGTCACCAAAGCCGTAGACGAGGGTAAGGTGGTTTACACAGCCTGTCTTGATCTCGCCAAGGCATTCTACACCATCTCCCATTCTGGAATTTTAGCTAAACTCACTAAACTAGGTATAAATCCCTACATAACAAGATGGTTTGCCAATTGACTCACTGAAAGAACCCACACTGTAAAAGTTACAGACTCCAAATCTGATTTCAAACCAGTGACATGTGAAGTACCACAGGGTTCAGTCCTGGGACCTCTCTTGTTTGGTATCTACTTCTCTGAAGTACAGGTAACACACAAAGGCCTCTGGCTAATGAAGTTTGCAGATGACTGCAAAATAGGAGCCATAGTTGAGTCCCTAAATGATGTGGACATCCTACAGAAGGGCCTCACTGAGACAGATGCCTGGTGTCAGAGGCATGGCCTCAAGCTCAATGCCAAAAAGTGCATTGTCATTCTCTTTGGTAAAAACTCTGTACACATGAACTACCACATAAAAACAGCAGTCTACTTAACGTCGAATGTGTGATAAGAGACCTTGGGACCCAGGTGGATAGTAGTCTCTCCTTTGATAATCACATCGCCACAGTAGTCAGGAAATCCTTCTACGTGGCACACCTCATCACAAAAGGGTTCTCATCCAGGATAAAAGAGGTCATTGTTCCCCTCTACTCAGCACTCATTAGACCCATTATAGAGTACAACGCCCCTTTTGGAATGTACCTCACAAGACATCTGCAGCAGTTGAAAAGGCCAAAGAAGTACCTCACAAAGAGGATTATTGTCCTCAAACAGATGCCCTACACTGAGCATCTCAAAAAACTCCAGCTTTACTCTCTAGCATATCGCCTACTCCGAGGAGATCTCTGCCTAACATATAAAGCTGTTGGACATGCTACACCTAAAGAAATCCCAGTCCCTCCAAACTACACACTCTAGGGACCTAAACCTTGTCACCACAATAAACAGGACATGCTGGAGGGATAGATTCCTGTCCCAGAGACTTCATATATTCTGGAATAAGCTACCCATCTATGTCAAGCAAAGTTCCTCATTAGCACTCTTCAAGAAAAATCTTGATGAGTGGATGGGAAATAGGACATACACCCCGGGGATCACGTCTGTGGCTCTGCTCGACAGGGGCACAGGAAATTAACTTTCTTGGGTGGCATAAGCCAGGGAATTCTTGGCTAGGCTTACTTAGGCCCTTGGGCCGATAGCCTAGTACCTACCTATGAACCTATGAACTTATGGACCATGAACAGTGTACGTGATGTTTCTGATATAAACAGCTGCACATTCAGCAACATCTGCAGGCTGTATTTTAATAATGCTATTTGCAAGAGTGGCTTGGCACCCCTGACCTCTGCCTAGTTCTTAAAAGGTTTAGGTTAAGAGGTGTATAAGTCTCCTTCTTACAAACAGTAGCATGAAATAAAGTTTGCAGAAAATTTACACTGCTGCTAAGTTATAGTTAACAAAATAGCAAATTCATTAATATTAAATCAGGCTATCCATAATACTGCATGATTTTCTACAAAAATGTTAAACTAATTAAATGCCATGTGAGACAGTTGAGCTGTATTCACTGCAGTTTTCTGGGTAATCTGGTTTCCTTCCACAACCCAAAAACATGTTGTAGGTGAACTGGTGGTCTTCCAAAATGTTGATAGATATGTTTGTGGTGTGTGTGTGTGTGTGTGTGTGTGTGTGTGTGTGTGTGTGTGTGTGTGTGTGTGTGTGTGTGTGTGTGTGTGTGTGTGTGTGTGTGTGTGTGCATGTGTGCACGCGTGTGTTCATGTGTGTGTGTGTGTGTGTGTGTGTGTGTGTGTGTGTGTGTGTGTGTGGTTGTGTGTGCATATTTGTGTGCATGCATGTGTGCGTGTGTTCATGTGTGTGTGTGTGTGTGTGTGTGTGTGTGTGTGTGTGTGTGTGTGTGGTTGTGTGTGTGTGTGCATATGTTCATGCGCACGTGTGTGTGTGTGTGTGTGTGTGTGTGTGTGTGTGTGTGTGTGTGTGTGTGTGTGTGTGGTTGTGTGTGCATATGTGTGTGCACGCATGTGTGCATGTGTTCATGCGTGTGTGTTTGTGTTTGTGTGTGTGTGTGTGTGTGTGTGTGTGTGTGTGTGTGTGTGTGTGTGTGTGTATCTGTATTGTTCAATCTGTACTGTGTTTTGTATTACTTTAAACAGGGTAGTTAATTTAACTCAGGGGTGGGTATTCTTTTCGTACATGAGTGTTGGTAAATGTCTCTACTCTTTATTGCATGTACTGGGAGTAGTATTGTATTTCTTAATTATGTTTCTTCCTCTACTTGTATGTGTTGTTTCACTGTGTGAGTTGTGTCTCTGTGTGAGTGTATGCATGTCCTGCAATGGACTGATATCCCACCCAGAATTAGTTTCTCTGCCCTGCATTCACTGACTTCTGGAATACTGCTTTCTAGATCTCTTATGCTCCTGAAATGGATAAAGCAGGTAAAAGAGAATTAATGAATGAATTAATTAACTGATACATGTATTGCTACAGAATCTTATAAAGAGTGTTTCTTCCCAGGCCCCACAGAAAATTTATTTTGTCCAGTTGAAATATTAGATTAATAAATACAAACAATCAAATACAGAGACCATGAACAAGACTGAGACTGAGAGTTTGTTATTTTCTGTGCTTTACTTAACTTGCATGACATAAGTGAGATGATTGCATTCTGTTCTCATCATTGTTAGTTGCTATCACTGAAATATACTTCATATCACTAACATTAGTTAAGATTGTTAGGGTCTAGATAGGTGTTACTCTAACATCTTATTTAGAGAGACAGCCTACCTGGCATCTTTTGCAGACTGTGTTGGGGCTCCCATGCACTACCTGGCACAATGTAGATGGAAGTGGTCAAAGTCAATGTAAACTTTACTGTCATGTAGAACTATACACGTGTAGCCTAAACGAAATTTCGTGCATCAGCCCAATTCTTGAGATTACAAAGAAAAGTGAAACAATACATACAAGTAGATAAATAAACATAACAAAAACATACTGCTCCATATACATGCAAGAAAGAGCAGAGACATTTACCGACACTAATATACAAAAAGAATACCCTCCCTTGAGTTAAATTAACTACCCTATTTAAAGTAATACAAAACACATTACAGATTGAACAATGCCTAAGTTATTTGTCTAATATCACACTTGAGTAGGTTAAATAATACTGACTATGGATATAATAAATAAATATTGCACTTACTTGGACTATATGTAAGTATATATCGCAAAAATAAATAAAAAATGACTTATTATGTGTCCAGTCCCCTGGGACTAACGCTTCAGTTCAGAAGTCTAATCACTGAAGGGTAGAAGCTGTTATTGAATCATTTAGTCTTGCAGCAGATACTGTGATATCACCTGGCCAATGTCAGATGCTTAAACATCCTGCCCAATGCTAGATGCTTAAACATCCTGCCCAATGCCAAATGCTTAAAAGTCCATGTGGAGGATACGTGGTGTCCTGTATTATTTTGGTGGCCTTTCGGGTACTTCTTGCCGAATAAAGTTGTTATATCTATGGAACACTGGAACCTCTTACCTTCTCTGCAACCCTCACCACTCTTTGTAGTGTCTTCCTTTCTGTAAGTGTGCAGCTTCCAAACCACACTGTGAAGTTGCAGGTGAGGATGTTCTCTATTGCACCTGTATAGAAAGTGGAGAGAATATGAGGAGGAAGCTTAGCTTTTTTCAGCCATCTTAAAAAGTGGAGGGGTTGTCCACTTTCTTGCCCAGTTGGCTGGTGTTTCCTGACCATGATAGGTCCTCTGATATGTGTACACCCAGGAATTTCATACTCTTAACCCTCTCCACACTCTCACCATTGATCCTTAGCACTGAGCAGTTTGTTCTCCTTTTCCTGAAGTTGATGATAATCTCTTTGGTCTTGCCTACATTCAGGTCCAGGTTGTTCCCCTCATGCCAACTGATCATAGATATCACCTACTCTCTGCATGCCCTTTCATCTTCCTTTGTGATGAGGCCTACAACTGTGGTGTCATCAGCAAACTTGATGATATGGTTGGACTTGTGCTTAGCATAGCAGTTACGGGTCAGGATGGTGAATAACTGTTGGCTGAGAACACATCCCCTGGGGAACCCGGTGTTAATTGTGATGCACATTGATGTGTTCTTACTCAAATGCACCTTCTGTGGTCTCTCAGTCAGGCAGTCCACGATCCAGTTACAGAGATGTTTACTGATTTCTAAATGTGCCACTTTTTCTATCAGCTGTATTGGTACCACCGTATTAAATGCAGAGCTGAAGTCTATGAACAGCATCCTCACATAGTTCTCTTTGCCCTCTAAATGCTCAAAGGAGATGTGTAGTGCTACTGATATCGCATCAGCCATGGATCGGTTAGCTCTGTACGCAAACTGCAGAGGGTCAAAATCAGGAGGTAGGTAAGGTGAAAGATGCTTTTTGATCAGCTTCTCAAAACATTTCATACCATGGATGTCAGAGCGATTGGCCTGTAGTCATTAGGGCTAGAGGGATTGGTTTTCTTAGGTAGTGGAATGATGTTAGTTTCCTTGTAACATGAGGGTACTTTCTCCATGACAAGAGAGGTGTTAAATATTTCCTTGAGCATTGTGCATACTTGATCAGTACAACCTTTTAGCACCTTGCCCAGTATGTTGTCTGGGCCAGCAGCCTTCCTGGGGTTCACTCTCCTTAGCTCTCTTCTTACCTCCTCTGTGCTGAGGCTGAGTACTGCATCCTTCTCATCCGTGGGGAGCTTTAGTGCCAACCTGTTGTTTCTTTCCTCAAATCTATCAAATAAGATGTTGAAACTGTCCAGGAATTCAGTGCTGTGCTCACACTGTGCTGACCCAATTTTGTAGTCTGTGATCTCCTGTATGCCTTGCTATAGTTTCCTTGCATCCTTCATGTTTTCAGAGTGGCTCTGTACCTTTCTGCCATACTCCCTCTTAGTCTACTTTATGCCCCTCCTCAGATTACCTCTTGCTACACTTAGAGCTGCTTTGTCCCTAGCCCTGTAAGCTGCATTTCTCTCCTTCAGAAGCTCACCTACCTTAGGGGTGAGCCATGGCTTCTGGTTAGCTCTAATAGTGATACTCTTGGTATTTGTTACCTCATCAACACAGTTTGAAATGTATGCCATCACTACCTCAGTGATTTCATTAATGTTCAGATGCTGATTCACTGTGGCTGCTTCCTTGAACATATCTAGTTGGGTCTTTCAAAGCAGTCTTGGAGGGCCTCCATAGCCCCCTCGGGCTATACCGTGATTTGTTTCTTTGTGGGTTTCTCTCTAACCAGTGCAGGTTTGGAAGCTGTCGATAGCAAGATGGTGTAATGGTCTGAGTTTCCCATTTGTGGAAGTTACACTGCCTTATCAGCTTTCTTTAAGTTTATGTACACCTTGTCCAGGATATTATCACCCCTTGTAGGAATGTCCACATACTGATGGAAGTGTGAGAGTACTTCTTTCAGATCTGCTTTATTAAAGTCACCAGCTGCCACATGTACAAAGTCAGGATATTTGCTCTGCAGCTCACCCATGTGATTTCATAGTTTATTTAGAGCCTCATTGGTATTAGCACTAGGTGGGATACACATTACTGTTACACTGACCCCATTCAGCTTCCTGGGCAAGTAAAATTGTCTTCATTTAATGGACAGGAACTCTAAGTTCTCACAGCAGTGTGATAGTAGGATTTCACAGTTGCTACACCATCTTTTCTTAACATAGATGCAGACTCTACCTCCTCTGGCTTTTCCGCACAGTGTATGTTTTCTGTCTGCACAAAACAGAGTAAAATTCTCTAAGTTTACTGCACTATCACACTAGATCACACTAGATCACACTAGGTCCTAGTGGTTTTAGCGCCTGAACTACCTTAACTAAAACATCTTTTTCTGCCTCATGCATCTTGACACTTTCATTGCTGACTATATACTGTATGGTTACTTTTCAGCATCTGGCCTATAGCACTGATAAGTTAATGTGATTAAAAACATGCATCACTTGTATAATTTTTATTAAATGGTCTAGTCTGACTGTATGCTCATTCATTAATAACAACTGGCCGTGATATAATAGATAAAAAAGAGATCTGCATGTAAAATAGACGTCTTAGTGATGTTATGTCTATTTGTTCTAATATTTGATGATGTTCACAGCTAGATTTCAGTTACAGTTCTTAGAGCTGAACTCTGTTATCGGTTTTATTTAGGTAACCTGTGGTACGCACCACTTCCCACCACCTTTATCTTCTACATGCATAGCAGCATACATTTCTTCACATTAGTCGAACACTCTGATTAGTTGAAAGCAGAAGAGTTTTTTTCTGTAACTTAAAGGAGGATGGATTTTATTTATTATTTATTTTACATTTGTTTACCAGGAAAGTCCGACTGGGCATGGATCCCATTTTCAGTGGAGGCCTGGGGAGAAAAGCTCCACAAAGATTAGCACAGCAAATACAGTAAATACAATACACATGTTAGTAAAGTACAGTACAGTCAAAAGTTAAAGTACAGTTTCAAGGCCAAGAAGGGAGCAAAAAGTAAATATACTATAAGGAGCACAGTGTGTTACAATAAACAATACAGTTAAAAGGACATTTTCTTCAGTCATTTGGTTACATTCATCAGTGGCTAGTACAGTAAACACACATTGATTAAAAGTATGGAAAGACAAAAAAGAATACAAAGCCACTGAAGGTAGTCCAGACATTAGAGAAAACAACAGAAAAGGAAAGAACGTGCCACCATGGTTAAAAATGTGAATTTAATAAAAAATGAATAAAATCTTCAAGAGCTCAATATAGCAAGTACGAAACAAAAATAGCTCAAGAAGGGTAAGAGTATAGACAGGAGCTGTTGCAAGCTTTCATAGAAGGTTTAAGTATGATATGATTTGTTTCCAAAAGTGAAAGATCAAACCTGTCTCAGTAACTATGCTGCTACTGAACTGACCCTATCTTTTAAACAAAGCCACAGGTTAATTTCAAAGGTATCAGAAACCACATAGTATTAAGAATATATGACTTAATTATATATAAAATTACATATAAAAAGAATCATATGCATATTTACCAACAAAGTTCAAGATGGCCAATCGATGATCTTAGCATTTCTGAACATCTTATCAGGACTACAGCTGTGTAAATGGGTTGTGTTAGATTGAACCCTAATGCCTCAGTCAGAATAACATTATACAAGCATGAAGCATGCTCAGTGACTCCTTACAAGTTAAGTCAAAAACATTATACATCAAAACATATTTACAACAGTACAGCTCCCAGACATATGTGACAAAAATGTAACAAATATAGTTCACATTCTTTCTGCTTGACTGGTAAGTATGCAAGCACACATACAAGGCCCAGTCAGAAGGTAATTGGTGGCAGAAACCTACAATAACTGGAGTCTGCTTGTCCTATATACTTTGTTGCCTGGGGTAACCTATGCATCTCAGTGTAACTTGCACCAAATATTCCAACATCTAAATCAAGCACTATTAGCATCAACCAAAACTGAACATCTCCAACACAGCCCCGGATTGTTACAGTTTGATCATCACAGCACAGAACCATTCCATACCATCATCTACGACAAATACCAACAGTAAAATCCCTTGGCATCGATGATGTCCCCACTACTCTCAAAAGTACTACAGTACTGTAAAAATACTACCCTCTGCACACAAACATTTTGTCTGTTGATGTCACTAAAGTTGTGGCTCTGTACTAAGCTTTCCAATCAAGTTCGCAGCACCTCTGTTCTCATGCTGGTATCTGACTATTTAGCCAAATGCTCCATAAGGATACAGAACAGATAAGCAACATATTTTCATGGTAACAAGCTAAGACTATGTCCTTTGTGCTTTACTAGGTTGCACTTTTCATTAATTCATGTCTCTTGACTTTTTAAGGGCTTATCTCTGCACCAACAATTTGATGAATAGTCGCACACCGTGATTGTTTCCACACATGGTGAGCACTTTACACTTGTTCATGACTTGCTTCGATCATACAAGTTTAAATTAAATATAGACAAAAAAAATACATGCTTTATGTATCACACTTAACCATGTTGAGCAATATGGAGAAATCTCCTCACT
Organism: Protopterus annectens; assembly: GCF_019279795.1. Lineage (NCBI taxonomy): Eukaryota > Metazoa > Chordata > Ceratodontiformes > Protopteridae > Protopterus > Protopterus annectens. The sequence goes on along the minus strand of NC_056737.1, from coordinate 1,121,778,581 downwards.
TGTTCTAAATAAAATTGAAACTGTAAATAATTTAAATATCTTGAGTTTTGCTTGGACTCTTGCTTTTTCTTCACTTTTGATTTTGTTAAAACTCACTACAAAAATTTTGCTTCATTTTTGCTGCTTACAAAAGGCCTTATCAAATACTTAATCGTGTAATAGTTATACTTGTCAAAGAAGTCCTATTCACCATTCTGGAATACAAACTCTGGGAACTAAGATGGTAAGTTCATGTCTAGCCCCCCTCAGAAATCCACTTTATATCTCTGCAAATATCCCTAGCCAATATTATTTTTTATACAATGTCCTCCTCTCACCTTTACTGTTCTTCCCATCGACTCATTCTCTATGTTCCATGATTCCTTTCTCTGGTTTCACTGACCATTCCTTTTTTGTTCAATTCTTAATGGTATATAAGAAACCAATGAAAACAAACGGAGCCGGCAACTGTAGAAAAAACAATTTACTTAGCGCTTTCGGTAAAACCAATGCTTCACCTTCTTCAGATAAAATAAAATCAGTTAAGACTGTTTAAATAGTCTTCCACATAGCAATTAAAAGATTACAAAGCATCTAATTAACCAGTTAGGCTACTGAACAATCGTGAAATTCTCAAAGGGTCTCTAGTGTTTTTTACCCCCCATTGCACCCTAACTTGAGCCTATTTGAAAAGATGTGTGAACTTGACCTTAGAGCCCTATACAAAGATAATTTTGGACAGGGTAATAATAACACTAATACTACGTCAACTGAATACGACTTCATTCACCTGCTTAACACCTGTGACATACGGGCAATGAAACCAGATAAAGGTGGGGGGCTGGTAATGATGAACCACAACGATTATGTTGTTGCTATGAGAAAGCATTTAGACTCTGAAGTCTATAAGAAAGTTTCAATTAATGAACTAAATGTAGCTTATAGGAAGGTTAGAACTGTTTTGGAAGATTTGTTTCTCGAGTCATTTATCGATGTGGATTTACACCAATATTTATCCATACTAGCCCCAAAAGTACCAGCTTTTTTTGGAATTCCAAAATTACACAAGCCAATTTCAAACCCACCTTTTAGGCCTATTGTTGATGGACGTGGGTCTATAACTTACGCTTGTGCAAAGTGTGTAGATAGCCTATTGAAACCTTTCATTGAAAAAGAAGTACACATTTGTAAAGATTCGTGGGCTTTCCTGCATAATATAGACAAATTGGAATATCAAGCGGACACATGCTTTGTGACTATAGACGTGAAGGACCTTTACACCGTAATACCTCATAATTTAGGTTTAGAATGGATTAGAGAATTCTTGTTTGCAAGAAAAGTTCCAGACAATACTATTTACCTTATTGAAACTTTGCTGGAACTGGTGTTATCTTACAATTTTTTAGCATTTGAGGGGGACGTGTTTTTGCAAACATCAGGTGTAGCTATGGGCTCCCCTTGTGGAGAGAGCTTTGCCAATGTCATCATGGCACAATGGGAGAACAACTTGTTGTTCACTCATCCAACATTTAGGGAATATGTCTCCTGGTACACTAGGTACCAGGATGACATGTTCCTTATGTTGAAAGGCCCAAAAGAAGGGGTTCCTCTGTTGATTTCAGACATTGTAAAGTTGACCAATTTTTTAGATTTTACGTATCAAGTGGAAGAGAACAGCATCAACTTCTTGGACATTCTGTTATATAAGGACGGTTCCAACCTTAAATATAAGAGTAAAATCTATAGAAAACCCACATACTCCAATGCCTTCTTGCACTATGATAGCTGTCATCCGTTCCATCACAAGAAGGCTGTTGTAAAAGGGCAAATGGTGAGAGCAGCAAGAATGGTCACAGATTTTTGTGATTTTCTAGCAGAATGTCAGAACTTAGAAAAAATGTTTGTCAATAGAGGATATCCAATTAACTTAATTGTAAAGATTAGAGATAACGTAGTGTTTAAAAGACATGAGGGGCACTTTAAACCATTACTGGGAGCCCCTTCGTCGAAAGAAATATTAGTAAACACTGAACAAGATGTTGACTGTGATTCTCCTAATGACAAAGTCTTTCAAACTAGCTTTTTATGTACTTTTTCAGTGGATTATGCTTATATTAGGCGTTTATTGAATAAAAACTGGGGGGTGGTTACTGAGGATCCAACTTTGAGTGGGAAATTGGGCTTGCAGCCTAAGATCACCTATAGAAGGAATTTTAGTCTTAAAGCTTTACTTGAAAAAAGGAGGAAACCACAAGGGTCAGGTCCCCATGGTATGTTTAAATGTGGGGCATGCGCACAATGTAAAAATATTCGAGTTACTAAAGAGGTCGTGATTAATGACAAACTGTACTTTATTAGGGGTAGATTCAATTGTGAATCTAAAGGCGTGATTTATGCTGCGATATGTGACCGGTGCACTGCCTTTTACATAGGCAAAACCGAAAGAAAATTAAAACAGCATATTTATGAGCATGTTTATGCTATCAGTAAAAAAGATACAAACAACGCCTTGGCAAAACATATACTTGAGTACTCAGACCACTGTTTTAAATTTGTAGTTTTGCATTGTAGACGTCCTGATTTAAGAGGTGGCCCTTGGCAACTTCTTTTGGAAATTGACGAGCTAGAGTGGCAGATCAGGACAACTGCCTACACATCCCCTGGACTTAATGAACAAATATCCATTAAATGTGTATTCAAATGGTTATCTTTGAGACACTGAAAGGTTTAGATATTTACTTATATATTTTATATTAGATGTATATACATCATCTTTCTTAGAGTTACATTTGATTATACACGATTTTATTTTTATTTTGAATATGCACTTTTTGTCTTTTAGCTACAATTATATATATATGTTTGATTATAAAAGTTTTTTTTGAAGCTGTGGGTTAAAACCTTTTGAAAAGGTCTTTGTTACCAGGATCATTATATTGTGTATATGTGGATTGTATCTTTAATTTTCATGATTGTTCAGTAGCCTAACTGGTTAATTAGATGCTTTGTAATCTTTTAATTGCTATGTGGAAGACTATTTAAACAGTCTTAATTGATTTATTTTTTATCTGAAGGTGAAGCATTGGTTTTACCAAAAGCGCTAAATAAATTGTTTCTTCTACAGTTGCCGGCTCCGTTTGTTTTCATTGGTTTCTTATACACCTTTTAAGTTCCAAGTTTGTTTTTGTATTTCGTTTTCACTTCTTAATGGTAACAAAGCTGTTTGTATACATGATGAAGAAATTAGAATTTTACTCTTTCAATCCTTTGATCCCGTTCTACCCTTAAAAATGTCCAAACTTCCCTCTCGGCATTTCTTAGGGATAAAGCAGGGTAACACTCTCTAAGGGGCATTCCTCTTCTTAACTCAGCCTTGTAGTATTGAAATTTAACAATGATGGTGCTCAGGTGCTCTAACGTACCTGCTAGGTGCTCTTTCTTTCCTTAGATTTCATTTTTATATGACTGGTTCATTAAACTGTCACTGATAAAATGAAACAAGTTTGCCGATTCGGTTCTCAGCTGTGGTACCTTCAGTGTGGAGTGTGCATGTCCAGCCTGTGTTCTTGTGGGTTTTCTCTAGGTATTCCTGTTTTCCTCTCACTTCCAGAAACATATGATAGGTGAATTGGTGACTGTAAACTTGTCCTAGGTGTGCATGTTTTGTGTGTGTGTGTGTAATATGGAAAAAAAAGCCATGACAATCTATTTCTGTTCCTTGCTTACCCAGTAAAAATAATGGATTTCAGCAGCTGTTCACAAGGTCACTATAGTTGTTGGCTGCAACCTGCAAATGTGGGTACAATGGATTTATGGTGGTTACTTGTGCAAATTTTATGCACTGCACAAATTTTATGTACTTAGTCTGTGTTTCACTGTATTTTATTTGTTTACATTCAGTGTTTCTGAGGTCCTCTAACAAGCTTATGACTGAAAAAGGTATCTTCTAGTCTAAGTCTACCAGCTTAGTTAAATAAATAAATGATAAATAATATTGCCCGCACGTTTTGCTTATGCTATAACACGCCATGAAAAAACTCTGCTAGCCACATCATAATAGCAAACCAATATATAGTACTTTATCATGTAAATAAGTTAAAAAGAAGTTATGTCTTACCATAACATTCCATCTGTGTTGTTGAATGCTATAGTTAGACATAACTTCTTTATCTGATGTTGTTAATGTTCATTCATTCCTTACTGATGGGATAGAGTCCCCAGCTACCTATATTCCTGGGTGGCCCTCACGGAAGGACATTCCTGAGCACCATGGAGCCAAAAGAAGCTCTACCTCTGGAGGCCAAATCCAATTTGTAATGAAGAATAAAGGTATGAGGTTTGGCCCAAGTCATTGTGGGAAGCCTTACCATGGAAAGCTGCTGAAGTTGCCATAGACCTTGTAGAATGTGTTTTCACTCTGTAAGGCAAGGTGAGATTGTTCTTGTAGATAAAGGTAAAACAACCATTATGCCAATGTAACTTATAAGACAGGATGACCTAGTCTTGGTCCAGAAAAGACCAGAAAAAGTTGGTCTGATTTACAAGTAGATGTAGTTCTATCCAGATAGAATCGTATTTGCCTATGAACATTCAGGGAGTGCAGGCAATACTCTCCCTTATTAGAATGATTAGGAAAAAATACTGGAAGGTCAATAGACTGGTTGATAGACTGCTCTGACACCACTTTTGGTAGAAAGGAAGAATTAGTTCTCAGTGATACCCTATCCTTATGGAAGATAAGATAGGGACGTGTGATGCATAAGGCTTGAAGTTCTGACAAATGTTTGGCCGATGTGATTGCAATCAGAAACAAAGTTTTACACGAGAGATAATTTAAATCACATGAAGACGGAGGTTCAAAGGGGGAGCTGTTAGGGCTTGCAGGACCAAGGCCAAATCCCAAGGTTGTACTGGTTATCTAAAGGGAGGTTTCAGGTGAAGAACCCCCTTCAAGAAAGTTTTACAGAGTCTATGTGACATGAGCGAAGAATCCTGAAAACCAATGTGGAAATTTGAAATGGCAGCTAAATGCACACGAATAGTAGAGGCAGACACCCCAGAGTGGAAAAGATGTGATAAGTAATCCAAAACCACTGAAACTGGCACTGACAAGGGGTCTAATTGTTTATTCACTGCCCATAGAGAAAACCTTTTCCATTTATTGAGATAGATTAGTCTGGTGGACGATTTATGAGATGAAATAAGAATATTGTGCACTGGGGATGAGAAGTTTTCCTGCCTGGCAATCACTGGAAGTGAAGAAACCAAGTTGTCAGTTTCAGGGTTGTTAGATTAGGGTGAGTCAGACCCTGCAGATGGGAGATCAATGTTTGGGATGGATTGAGGATCCACAGTTGATCTAGCAGGTGAGGCCTGAGGAAGGGGAACCAGACTTGTCGTGGCCAATATGAAGCAATGAGGATCACTTTGCTTCTCAACTGCCATGCTTTCTTCAGAAATTAGGAGATGAGGGGGAGAGGAGGATAAGCATAAAGTAGGCCCAAGGGCCAAGCGTGGACTAGACCGTCTCTTAGTGACTGTCCCCAAGGGGGAACAGAGCAAATTAGTTGCTGCACTTGTAGTTGGTTGGGGAGGCGAATAGGTCACAGCAAGGCTGTCCCCAGCAGCTGAAGATTCTTGCCACTATCACAGGGTTGAGGGACCACTCGTTAGGTTGGAGAATGCACCTGCTCAACTTGTCCGCTATCATATTGGAGCTCCCGGAAATGTGCGTTACAACTAGAAAGCAGTTGTAAGCTATCGCCCATTGCCATATTCTTAAGGCCTCTTGGCATAATGGATAAGATCTGGTGCCCCCTTGCTTGTTGATGTACCAGACCACTGACATGTTGTCTGATTGGATTGCAATAGTCCCTGACGGAAGGATAGAATGGAATGCTTGCAATGCTAGTAGCACCGCCCTCAGTTCCAGGACACTGATATGTAAAAATGCATCTGTCTCAAACCAGGTGCCTTGGACTGAGTTTCCTGACATAGCCCCCCCCCCCCACCCCATCAGGGAGGCATCTTTGGTCACTGTGGCTTTTGGCTGATGGGGGCTGAAGGGACAAGACCATTGTTGGGGATTTCGAGATGTCAACCAGAGTATATCTTCCTGCATCTCTGAGTTGGTTGATAAGATCCCTCTGGAGCCTCGTAAAGTGTTCCAAATAGTTCAAAGACCTTACTGCGAAAGTCGATGAAGCAAACACATGCTTCCCGAATTTGTCTATCACCCAGACCTCCTTGTTGGGCAGATGGACAGTTTGGCTCTCTTCTACCAAGTCTTTCTTGGTTGCAGCAGCTACCACCATGGCACCTATTGGAAGACCTCTTGAGCAATGGGAATGCTTAGCTGGGGTTAATAAAATCTTGTCTGGCCTCCACGGTATAGCTTCCAGGGTATCAGGAGTCTTCCATGCTCACTGGATGATGAGCTGGACAAGCTCATTGGCCAGCAAGGTAACCCAGAAGGTAGGGGGCTGGGCAGGAAAGGCCTGCAGGAAGATGGATTCCTCTGAGGAAGGATTAGAGGACTTCCAGTCACCCCTGTGTCTAAGGATCTCGAGGATGTCACCAAAGGACACCTCATCAGAAGGTGACCATGGGAACCCTTCCCCATCATCAAATTCCATATTTTTGGTCAAAGACACCTCAGTGGAGTCCATGTGCTTCCTCTTGCACAAAGCCTTGTGAGGCACTTCCTCAGTGGGAGGTTCTGGGGAAGATTGCAAAGAGGACATCTCCTGAGTGGGACAAACCTGAAGCCCTTCTGCCCAGTGTCCGGCAGTTGTGGCTTGTGAGAGTTGCAGCACAGAGGGGGGGAGGACTCCGACATGTGGGGTTTGTCAGTGGAGGCAAGTGCCCTCTCCATGGTCTGAAAGGCCAGCCCGCCCAAAGAGGGACAGGAGCCCATAACCGAGCATGACAGCCTCAGAACTGGGGTCACACCCTGCTCTGATGAGCTGACCCCCAGACCAGGAGTCTCAAGAGGACTGTGAAGCATGAGAGAGGTAGGATACCTGAGGGTGCCATAGAAAAAATCGGCATGGAAACAAGAATGCCCTCCCCCACAGCACAGCCACTAACCTGAGAAGAGCCTGATGCTCAGTGCACTGAGGGCCACAAGGATGACTCTGGCTCCAAAGTGAGATCCACTACTGGGGTCGGAGGGAGGGAAGCTGCTGTCAGAAGAATGTGCTTTGATACTTGGGTGGAAGTCAAAGGAGTGCATGTTGGAGTCTGAGGAGAAATACATTCACCTGAGGGAGGGAACATAGGTTTAGATGGTTGAGAGAGATCCCTGGCCACAAGCAACTGGTCAACAAGCCGCAACACATCTTTGTCATACAGGGTATATAGGATCAGAGGATCAGAATGTATAGGATCAGAGAAAGTTACTAGGCTATTGGCCCTGAGGCCCTTATAAGCCTAGCTAAGAGTTTAGCCCACATTTAGACAAGTCAGCACTGGATGCCCCTGTGAAGCAGGGACACAGGTGGAATCCCAGGGGGTGTATTTTCCATTTCCCATCCAGTTATCCAGGTTGTGCTTAAAAAAGGATAATGAGGTGCCCTGTTTGATGTAGAGGGGGAGTCTACTTCACACATAGTGGAATGTCTGGGGCACAAATCTGTCCCGCCACCAAGTCCTATTGATGTCACAGATCAGATTGAGGTCACATGTGCAAGTTACTCGAGTGGGGCTTGACTTGTGGATATGCAGCAGTCCTATCAAGGTGGCATCTGAGATTGCTTTGTATGCCAGACAGAGGTCACCTCTGAGGAGTCTGTATGAAACTGAGTAGAGGGACAGGGCTTTTATTTTATCTGTGTAGGGTAGATGTTTGAGGTCCTGGATTTTTCTGGTGAGGAACCTTTGTGGTCTCTCCAGCTGCTGCATGTACTTTGCAAGGTACATGCTACAAAGGGTGCTGTACTCAATAATGGGCCTTATAAGGCAAGAATACAGGGATGTTATAACCTCCTTGTCCCTGGATGAGATACCACGTACAAAGCTTTCCATACAACAGAAGCAACACAGTGGTCAAAAGTCAAGTTGCTATCAACCTGGATGCCTGGTCAATCTCATAGAAAAACCTGAAGGCGATTCTGGCCTTTCTAGAAAAGGGCTATACTGGCTACAAACAAACTAATCCAAAGAAGAAGAGTACTTGGTCCTTGCTAATTCAAGTGGTGCAGAGCCCAGAACTGAGGATGTCTGCACCGAGGAAATTGGTGTTGAAGTAGTCTGTACCGATGAAGGTAGCGCCATAGAGGTCGAAGGTGTCTGCACCGTAAAGGCAAGTGTCTGCACCGATGGGTACGGCGCCATCGAGGAAGGTGTCTGCACTGGTAACAATGACGGTGCCAAAAGAGACTGCAACGTAGAGCATGTCAGTGCCAAAAGTGTCTGTACCATGGAGGACAGTATTGTCAGACTTGGGGCCGAAGGGGATTGTGCCAATGGTACCGAAGGAGACTGTACCTGCAGGGACAGTGCCGGTAATGGCTGTGACAGAACTCTCAGAGCCGTAAGTGTCTGCACCTGGAACTCTGGTGTTGGTGTTGATAAGGAGGACATGACTGGAGCAAGAATCAACTGGGGTACTGCCAAGCCTGGTGCTGAAAGGGTCACAGGTGGCAGTGCAGGAGAAGCAATTTTCACTTTCTTATGCATTGACTCCCTGCAATCTCTAGAGGGAGACGAAGTGAGCGACCTCGATGAGGAAGAGGAAGAACACCTCTTACCGGGTTTAGCAGGAGGGGGTGAGCCCTCCAACCCAGAGATAGCCTCACAGAAAGGAGATTTGAGGAGACATTTCAGGATTAACTTGTTCTTTCTGTCTTTAATAGTCCTGGTTGAAATATTGGTGGGAGACATTCAAACAATAGACGCATAAGTCATGGCCATCGGAAAGTGGTCACTTACGGCCGCAATCCTTACACTATTTAAAACCAACACTACTTTTCATGTCAGACATAATGATGTGGAGAAGAATGACAGTACCAAGAAAAAGAAATGCTACCCAGAAGGGTAAGAAGAGAGAAAGAAGGAAGGATTACCAACGATTGTAATGAAGAATTACCTCAAAGGTAAGAAAAGGGTAATAAAGGGAAAAAAACTAAAGGGAGAGAGTCTTAAAGATACGATTAGGTAGGAGAATAATAAGAGTAACTGACTGAAAAACTTTTAAAGTAGATATAATATATAAACTTTCAAAAATTATACTTAGCTGAGAGAGAGTGGCTTGACACAGCTGTACAGCAGTGTGGCAAATGAGATCTGAGGTAACAGGGAGCATAGCATTCTGAGTAGGACCATGGCTCAAGAGTTTTTGGCTGGCGCGAGCTTCATATTTGGTCAGCTCGGAACTGATAATCAGTAAGGAATGAATGAAGATTAACAACATCAGATCTATTTCTTTTTCCAACAGGAGCATGTGAGTCTCAAATCTAGATAAAGATAATCATCATTACAGAATATTTAAATACTATGCCATGGCAGAAAGTAGGAAATTCCTACTATAGCCATGTCTGGGGGCATTGTTTGGTTATAAGAGCACACCCTGAATGACCAAAACAGAGTATCCCTACAATGGATAAAACTATGAATACTAGTAACTGTACCATGGTATGTTGCTATTAGAATGTGGCATTATTTAAAAAAAATGTAGCACCTTTTTATGGAAGAAACAACTGTATAATGCAAACTCCTTTACCCTTCTGTTTATCTGAACTGTTGTGGCTCAGTGATGTAATAAGCACATTGGGATGCATAGTGATGTAATAAGTGCATTCCTATTACTCTACTCTAACACAGCAGCAGTCACTGTAACTATGACATTAGAAAACAAGACATAGACAATTATGTTTGTTGTGCAGATAGCAAGACGTTTGCTATCAAAGTAAGTTACTTTTCTGCACAAATGTGACTATTTGCAAGATTTATTACGTTACTGAAAAAGTGTTACACGAACCTTGGCTCAGTGTTGTGAAACAAATTGTGGGGATAATCCATATTTTCTAATGTTTTGATAGCTAAGCTGATTTATAATAGATTGTGTTGGTTGGAAATAATTGATTTTATCTCCAGCTTGAGGTACAATAAACTTCTAGGAACGTGAAATCCATCCATTGTTTAACAATAACATTGTGAGTTTTATTTATATTAGCAACTATTAAAAGCTCCTTCTACCATGTTTATAGAGCTGGTAAGTCTGGTATTTTATAAAGTCAGTCATCAATACTGTAGTGTTATTTTATTGGAACTGTAACAACTTACTTTAAAAAATATTCTAACTTTTGACTCCCCTGTCACTCATATAAATGGGTCATTAGCATTGTGGGTTCTCACAAAGTTACTGTTAATGAATTAATTAACAGATTAATTAAGTTAAAATTAATCTGACAGAAGTACTTTCAAGTTACGGAGAATATATAGAGTTAAAGTTTTAAGTCCAGGCTCACTGTCTCTACATAATTAATGCCCAGAGGGCTAATTCTTTGTGGATGTCTTGCAGTCTTTGCATTCATTCATCCTAGGCAATTAAGACAGATATTTATTCATTACTTGGAGTTCTTGTGCAAATTTGGAACCCAGGAGGTGTACTTCTAGCTCAGGAAGTGTCATTGCATTCCTTCATTTAAGTATCTTGTATTTGTACAGGGATATTTTAACTGAACAAAAGCATTTTGTTCTGTTGAACAACAAAGTACCTTAGAAATTGTGATGCAGCTCACCTTAGTTTCCCTTTCTGCCACAGGTAACAACATCAAACGCATTTGTGAATTAACTCTGTTGTTTCATAATTACTGCTTAGGAAAAATATCCAGACTTCTCAGAATACACACAAATCTAGTCTAGTATTCTGTGTCAGATGATTAGTCACCCACCGCCCTTAGTAAGGGCCTGTCGTACACTCCATCAGATGTTTAGTCACCCCCTGCCCTTAGTAAGTGCCCATCATGCTCTATATCAGATGGTTTGTTATCACAGCCCCTGGTAAGTGCCTGTCATATTTTGTGTCAGAGAAGTAGCTATCCTGTCCCTCGGTAAGTGCTTACTTATCAAAGGAAAACACAGTTTCATTGCCAAAAGCCTTATCTTACACTAACGACCTCTGCTATTAAGTCTCACTGAACAGCCTGATTTGGGGCAGACTATAAAGTAATTACTGAACTGTGTTAATATGTCTTGGAAGAGACTGTACCAGCAGCTAGATGAATTATAATACAGGTTTATTATTATCATTTTTACAATACTTGATAACCACCAGGTACTAATTTCCATGTATTGTATGTATCTTGTGGTAGTATGCTTGTCTTTCTGATAAACATGTTACATATTAATGAGAGTACTAAATTCAGACAGTGTTAGAAAAGGTAGTAATATGAGAAGATGAAGGACTGGGAGTTTTATAACTTAACTGTGGTTAAAAAAAGAACTGAGGTTTCCCATCGGAGTTAGCTTTCTGTCTTTTGTTAGCAGTGTGGTGTATCCAGCATGAGATTTCTAACTAGCAATGACAGACTTAATAGCAGAGGCCATTATGACCACCCCTCCTGTATGACTGTAGGGCAATATCCTGTGCTTTCTCCTGCTAACCTGGTGTGCTCGGGCATTCTGAGACAGTGCAGCAACTGACTAATGTACACAGACAACCCTCTTCTCTTACCTCCCAACACTCATGCATGTGAGAGATGCACTTATATCACCAAACTGGAAGAGTGCACAGTCCAACTAAGACCAGACTAGCTGGTCAAGAGGAGAAGGTCAATACCTGCAACTCACTACATAGAACACACAGCCCTCCAAAGCACCAACCATAACAACCCACACATAGAAACACAAATCATACATCCACCTTTGCGGAGGTACTCAGTAAAAATTTATGCAAACAACAGAGACCCCTGAGACAGAAACACACTTGACCAAAAAAACACACCACCCATCCCAGAACATACAGCTCATCACCACAGTGTGCCTCTCAACCTAAGCCCTTAAGGCAAAACATTTTACCCAATGTACTAATCATAGGAGACTCAATTGTGAGGCACACTGATGTCCCACTCACTAGGCTGAACAAGAAGGTGACAGTCAGTTGTCTATCAGGTGCCAGGATCCACCACATAACACAAGCACTCAGGTCACTCCACAACAAGTACAAATTTGACTTCAGTCATTGTCCATGTGGGTGTGAATGACCTGAGACGTACCTCCCTGGACGACATGAAAAGAGATGTGATGGAACTCTCGGATTATAAGACCCAGGCAGGTATGACCCTAGCCCTGAGCAGTATTCTACCGTCACCCAGAATGATACCACAGTACGAGCAGAAAAAGATTGACTTCAACAATTGGTTAAGTTTTTGGTGTCATTCTAAGGGAATCCAGTATCTGTCTGCCTGGGATGACATGATCGGCAGACCTCGATGCTTTGCCAGAGACAGCCTGCATCTGTCACCCCTGGGATTTCAGGTACTGGCTAAGCCTCTTGCCTCCCCTATAGTGACTTTTTAGGCAGTGTTGCAAAGACCAAAATTCCACCATAACAGCTACAAACAAATGCAATCTGAGGGTCATGCTGCTCAATGATAGAAGTCTAAATCTCAAGATGCACTCGCTCAAAGTTCTCCTCAAAATGGAGAATTCTGACATCTGTGCTGTAATGGAGACCTGATTTACAGAGGTAGAAAGCACCCCTGTGCTCCCAGGCTATAACTCATTCCATACCTTTCAGCCTCAGAATATGTCCGGAAGCTCCAAAGGCGGTGGTGTCTCCATATTCTTAAAGGAGATGCACACCTATAGACTGTTAGTTCAGCATAATGCATCCAAGATACTTCAGGTAAAACTAACACTGGGTAAGATGGCGGTACAAGTCATAGCCTACTACTGAACCCCAAACATGTCCCTCGACTCTCACTCCAAGTTCCTAAGCATCCTGGAATCTATCAAGGTCCTACCCAATACTCTCATACTGGTTGACTTCAACTACCCTTGCATCAACTGGGAAAACTATTCAAGTACCAATGTACATGCCCAATGCTTTCTGGAATTTATCAGTTCCAATGCCCTGGACTAGCTCATTCTGACCCCCACTAGAGGAAGCAACATCCTCAACCTGGTTATCACCAACATGGGAGACCGTTGCTCCAAACCTATAGTCAATTCCTCCCTGGTTAAATCTGACCACAAACTGATCATCATGGAAATCTCCATCTCACCTACAAGGTGATCACCCTGAAAAACGTCTCTAAAGCCGAATTTGGGCTCCTAAAAACAAAGGTGGCTAATGTCATGGCACCCATACCAATGGAAAATAGCTGCATGACTGACGAATCATACACCAATGCACTGTACGACCACATATACAAATGCATGGACCTTGCCATACCAAATAAAACTAAGGCACTCTCCTCCAAAAAATGGAAGCCAATCTGGTGGTCCCCAGCCATCAGCAAACTCTACAACAGAAGAAAGAAACTGTTGCAGAAAAAAAAATGAAGTCACATGACAGGAAAACCTCTCTTATCAGTCTCAACAAAAAGCTGAGATCCCTTATCAAATCCTCTAAAGCCAGCTTTGAAGGCAGAATTGTGGCTGACACCAAAAATAACCACAGAGCCTTCTATAGCTATATTAAAAGCTTCCAAGGCAACACCCAGATTTGCTCTAAGCTATTGCACAATGACACCTCTTATACTGTGCCAACAGATATAGTCAACATACTGGCTGACAGATTCAGTGCCAACTTTACCCCTCTCTCCCCCAAGGGTCCTATTACAGTACCAGAAGAAAGCCTGGTACCCACCATTTCTGCAGCACAGGTAAAAGTTGCATTGTCCAAAGCCAAGAATACAGAGTCCATGGGACCTGATAATATCCCTGGCTGTGTCCTACAAGAGCTACAAAATGAACTGACACCACATCTGTGTGCCCTGTTCAATCACAGCCTTACCTCAGGCTATGTCCCTAATGAATGACACACTGCTACAGTCACCCCACTCCATAAAGGGAGAGCAACTACAGACCCTGAGAACTATCATCCCATTAGCCTGATGAGTCTGGTATGCAAAGCTATGGAGCGCATCATCATGGACCTGCTTAACAAAGATACAGTCAGTCTCCAAACTCTTGACCCCACACAGTTTGACTTTGTCAAGGGAGATTCTGTCTGCTGAACCTGGTTGACTTCTTTGAGGCAGTCACCAAGGCTGTGGATGAGGGTAAGGCAGTGCATACAGCCTACCTCGGCCTGGCCAAGGCCTTTGATACCATTCCCCACTCAGATATCACTGATAAACTCACCAAACTAGGCATTAATCCTTACATCACTAGGTGAGTTGCAAATTGGCTCACAGACAGGACCCACATAGTAAAAGTTGTGGATTCCAAGTCAGACTGTCGTCCAGTCATGAGTGGAGTCCCACAGGGCTTGGTCCTGGGTTTCTCCTGTTTGGCATCTACTTCTCAGAAGTCCAGGCCAACACAGTAGGACTCTGGCTGACCAAGTTCACTGATGACTGCAAGCTAGGAGTCATTATCTACTCCCCAAGTGATGCAGAAATCCTACAAAAGGGCCTCTCTGAGACCAATGACTGGTGTCAGAACCATGGCCTGAAGATTAACACCAAATCCACATTGGAAAAAACTCAGTTCCCACAAATTACCACATTGATGGGAGCCCACTGAACACTGAAGGGGCTATAAGAGATCTGGGTACCCAGGTCGACAGCCACCTCGCCTTCGACTACCACATTGCCACTGTGGTCAGAAAGTCCTTCTATGTGGCACATCTTATAACCAAAGGTTTCGCATCCAGGAAGAAAGAGGTCATCATCCTTCTCTACTCATCCCTCATTAGACCAATCATCAAATATAATGCCCTGTTTGGCATGTACCTGACCAGACACCTACAACAGCTGGAGAGGCCACAAAAGTATCTCACAAAAAGGATCCTAGGCCTTAATCACATGTCCTACATGGACAGACTCGAGAAACGTCAGCTGTTCTCAGTCTATTATTGTCTACTTAGATGTGATCTCTGCTTGACTTACAAAGCCATGTCCGACCAAGCCCTACTAGAAATGCTACACCTAAAGAAATCGTAATCAATAAAGTCTGCTCTTCATTTTTCCCCTTAGAACCGCTCTACTTGTAATCTAAACAGTCTATTCTCTATCTGTAAAGCTCAGCACTTGTTCCTAAAGCATTTTTTAGTCAGGTAAAGCACTTCTATATTATACAAAGTACTTCAGTAGCTTAAAACCCCCTTGAGTACCCACTTCCCTATAGGTCCTTTCTGACTCAGTTACACAGCAAACTTTTTCATTTCTTCTAGCATGTCAAAGGGTCAGTTGCTAGCGTCCTCTCCTGCTCAGCTGGTGAATCTGGGAATATTGAGGCAATGTTACAATTGCCTCATGTACACAGACAACCCTCTCCTCCTCCCACAAAACACAAATACATGTGAGAGATGCAACTATATAGCCAAACTGGAGGCTGAGCTCTCGCAACTCAGGACTGGCAAAACCAGACAGGAGGAGAAGGTAACCACACACACCATAAACCCAGTCTCACATAGAACTATCACAACTACAAATCAAACACATAAACACACAAAGACATACTCAGAGGCACTGATCAAAAATCTACCAAAACAGCAGAGGCCTCCAAGGCAGACACCCAAACAACTGCCACCTCATGACATAACACAAACAACACATAGATCACAAAGTCAGTGTGCAAATCAGTCACAGCCCTTAAGGCCAAACACAATGCCAGACACACTTGTCATAGGTGACTCCATAGTCAGACACACTGACGTCCCACTCACCAGACTGAACAAGGAGAGGGTCACAGTAAGCTGCCTGTTGGGCGCTAGAATCCGCCACATAACACAAGCACTCAGGTCACTCCACAGCAAGTACAAGTATGACTCAGTCATTGTCCATGCCGGTGTGAATGACCTGAGACGTACCTCCCTGGACTACATGAAAAGAGACATAAAGGAGCTCTCAGATTATGTAGCCCAGGCTGGTATGACCCTGACCCTGAGCAGTATCCTACCTTCACCAAGAATGATGCCACAATACAGAGACAAAATGATCAGTTTTAATAATTGGCTTAATTTCTGGTGTCATTCTAAGGGGATCGAATGTCTGTCTGCCTGGAATGACATGCGTGACAAGCCACGCTGCTTCGCAAGGGACGGCTTGCACCTGTCACCCCTGGGTTTCCGGATATTGGCTAAGGCTCTTGCCACCCCCATAGTGCCTTTTTTAGACAAGGCTCAAATTCTAAACCCACCGCCCTAGAAAACAATAATGGAAAAAAACTAAGGGTAATGCTGCTCAATGCCAGAAGTCTAAATCTCAAGATGCACGCCCTCGAAGCCCTCCTCAGTATGGAGAACATCGATGTCTGTGCTGTGACTGAAACCTGGTTCAAGGCTCCTGAGAGCACCCCGGCACTATCAGGTTTTACCTCATATCATGCGTTCCGGTCCCAAAACCCAGACCGTACCACAAAAGGAGGGGGTGTATCCATATTCATCAAGGATACCCACACCTCCAGGCTGGTGGCATCTCACCAAGCATCAGAGACCATTCAGGTGCAATTAACCATAGGCAAAACTGCTCTACAGTTTGTAGCATATTACAGGCCACCCTCTCAAACTCAGGAACCCCACACAGCCTTCCTGAAGACACTGGAGAGTATAAATGTCTCTCCAAACACCATCATATTGGGTGACTTCAACTACCCAAACATAGACTGGGAACATTACTCAAGCCCCAATACCCTAGCCGAAAGGTTCCTGGAGTTCATAAACTCAAATGCTATGGAACAACTTGTCACCATTCCCACAAGAGGTGAAAATATACTAGACCTGATCATCACAAACATGGGGACAAAATGCTCCACACCGGAAGTATATCCCTCATTGGTGAGATCAGACCATAAACTAATCTCACTGGAGATCCACATCCTGCCCCCACCCCCAACAAAAAAGACCACAATGAAGAACTTCTCAAAAGCCAACTTCACACTTCTTAAGACTGGTGTGGTATCCTTCAAGGCCCCTGAGCCATTGGAAACCACAACCTACGCTGCTGAATCCCTTACAAATGCTTTCTACGAGCACCTCCAGGATTGCATGGATCAAGCAATCCCAAATAAAATAAAGACCCTTTCCACCAAAGGCAAGCACTCGATCTTGTGGACCCCAGCCATAAACAAACTTTACAACAAGAGGAGAAAGCTACTACAAGATAGAGCAAAATCCCTAAAAGGGACGACATCTCTGATCAATACTAGTAAAAAACTACGATCACTCATAAAATCATCCAAGGCCAACTTTGAGAGAAAAATCGCCAAGGACTCAAAAGACAATCATAAGGCCTTCTTTAGCTATGTTAGAAATCTGGGTGGAAACTCACAAATATGCTCAGAATTAGTCCAAAATGATACAAAAATCACTGAACCCACAGACATTGCCAACATACTGGCAGACAGGTTCAGTGAAAATTTCTCCCCTCCCCAAAAGGAGAAATATCTATCCCAGCAGAGTGTAGCCTCCCAATCATCTCAAATGCCCAGGTGAGAGCTGCTCTCTCTAAAGCTAAAAACACAGCATCAATGGGACCGGATGGTGTCCCCGGCTGTGTGCTACACAAACTCAATGAGGAACTAAACCCACACATAAGGCTGCTGTTTAATCTTAGCCTTACCAAAGGATACGTACCCAAAGAGTGGCGTACGGCAACTGTGGTCCCACTCCACAAAGGCGGTGCTTCTATGGACCCTGTTAATTACCACCCCATAAGCTTAACAAGCCTGGTCTGCAAAGCTATGGAGAGGATCATAATGGAACTCATAAATAAAGACATAGGGGACCTACAGACATTGGATCCTACCCAATTCAGCTTTGTCAAGGGCAGATCATGCCTCTTGAACTTGGTCGACTTTTTTGAAACAGTCACCAAGGCCATTGATGAGGGTAAGGCAGTTCACACAGCCTACCTTGACCTTGCAAAAGCTTTCGACACAATACCCCACTCGGGTATCATAGAAAAGCACACCAGTTTAAATGTAAACCCATATGTCATAAGATGGGTTGCAAACTGGCTCAAGGACAGAACCCACAGGGTTAGAGTTGCTGGTGCCATGTCAGACTCCAAGCCGGTCACAAGCGGTGTCCCACAGGGCTCAGTCCTGGGCCCCCTCTTGTTCGGCATCTACTTTTCAGAAGTGCAGGCAAACATAGGAGGATTGTGGCTGACAAAGTTTGCAGATGACAGCAAACTGGGCGCCATAGTTGAAAATCCATCAGACACAGATATCCTTCAGAGAGGTCTCATAGAAATGGATAGCTGGTGCCAGAGCCATGGCCTTAAGCTAAACGCCAAAAAATGTATAGTCATACCCTTTGGTAAAAACAAGGTAACCCCAAGTTACCACATAGGTGGCAATCCATTAAGCACAGAAGAGGTTATCAGGGACCTGGGGACCCAAGTTGACAGTAACCTTTCTTTTGACACTCACATTGCCAAAGTGGTTAGGAGGACCTTCTACATTGCCCACCTGATTATGAAGGGATTCACATCCAGATCAAGGGAGGTCATTGTTCCCCTGTACTCTTCACTTATCAGACCAATGATTGAGTACAATGCCCCATTCGGAATGTATCATACCCAACACCTGCAGCAATTGGAAAGACCCCAAAAGTTCCTCACCAAAAGGATAAAGGGGCTCAAAAATATGCCATATGCTGCCCGACTGAAGAAACTCCAGCTCTCTTCAGTCGCATACCGTCTGCTCAGAGGTGACCTGTGCCTGACATACAAGGCCATGTCCAACCCGGAATTAATGGACATGCTCCACCTCAAAAAATCCAAATCCACCAGAGCCACAAGAGCAAGAGACTTAAACCTCAACACGGATATAAAAAGGATGTGCTAGAGGGACAGATTCATCACCCAGAGACTCCCTATGCTGTGGAACAGAATCCCAGTCCATGTGAGACAGAGCACCTCGCTGGCTCTGTTCAAGAGGAATCTTGACCAGTGGATGGGAGATCGTAGGTTTACCCCGGGGATCATCTCTGTATCACTGCTGGACAGAGGCACGGCAAACTAATGGGTATAGTATTCTTCAACCTGAGGGGTGGTGAAAGCCACACAACTCTGGCTAGGCTTATAAATGCCCTAAGGCAGATAGCCTAGTATGAACCTATGAACCTAATCCCCCCACTCCACATGCCCCAGAGATCGCAACCTCATTACCACAATTAACAAAACATGCTGGAGGGATAGGTTCATCTCCTAAAAGACTGCCCATACTCTGGAATAAGCTTCCCATTCATGTCAAGCAGAGAACTTCACTGGCCCTCTTCAAGAGAAATCTTGAAGAGTGGATGGGAAACAGAAAGTTCATCCCAGGGATCACTCCAGTTGCTCTGCTGGATAGGGGCACTTTGAACTAACATCGGGTGGCATGGTGCCTCGGCAGTTTTTTTGGGCTAGGCTTGTAAAGGCTCCAGGGCCATTAGCCTAGTACATACCTATGAACCTATTTGCTTGACAGCAGAAACATTGCTGTGTTGGATACTAAAACAACTGGAAACTTCTCATTCTGTGCAGATGTCTAAACTTTTATAAAATGTTTGCTGTATATATCCAGTGCCTTCAAGATAGGCACAACAGCAGCTGGCTGGAAACAGGAAGGAATAGTGAGCCGAGTAGGAATAATGACCAGCTCTTTTGAGATGCCTTTGATGATTCCCTCAGTGCTGCAGGAAAGCTTGATATATAACCTGTGAGTGCCTCTGGAATGCTTAAGCATAGCTGTTTTACAAATCAGTAGTATATGAATTTAGTAAGGTGCTGAACAGCAAAGCTCAGGCTGGAAATGGCATACAACAATATGTGAACAAACAGGCTGCACTAGATTTTAATTGTAGTCATTTTATTCCCATGTTTCAGAAAAAAGAAGAGGATTTTCAATCTTGTTTTCTTGGACACATCACATATTGATGTAAACTTTTTGACAATTTTAATAAAGAATGTATTTGGTGTTGTCCTTTTCATTGTAGCATATGCCATGTTGCTGTCACTGTTACTTTTGCTACTTCCTTTGCATTTATTTCATTGTTTCTTTTATTTATGTATAATAAGTTGGGGTGTCTGGATAAAAGTAGAGGTAAACATCCATTATTTAAACAGGAGCGACAGCTTGCATCATGACTTGTGCAAACACTGTCACAACGCAATTACTCATTTTCCATTGTTGATATTTTGTTTTAGAATTAAGTCACCCAATGTGGCTTCAGCCCAATAGGTTATGCATTCAAAATGAAAAAAAAATAGGGTTTCCCAGAACCAAAAATACTCAGATTAATCCTTAGAACTCTGTCAGTCATTAAGTACAGTTAGATTTCCCTTAAAATCTCCTTGTAGCTTTTCTTTGTGACTTTTTTTTCATTTTTTTCTAAGTGTATAAAGTAATTTGTTTCATTTATCCATATCATCATGACATTCCCTTTAATATTAAAGGAGTTACCAAATACTTTCCTAACCATTCTGGAAAAATATTGATCTAACTTAGGAATGTCACCGATATATTTACTTAAAACCTGTATGACACTGTTTATTTTGTATGCAATGATCAGTTTTTATAATAAAATTTCACAGTACTCTTTCCAAACAACACAGTACAGCAGTTATTTTTGTAACTTTATTTTCGAACATATAAATGGCAGTAATATAAAATATGAAGGGGAATCTTGGATAACAAAGCCAAACTCTGGAAATATGGCAATGGCAAGAGAGAGGCATAAAATTGCCGAAGTATTCAAAGTAGTGATTTGTGCTTAAAAACAAACACCACCATCATACAAGACAAAGATCCATTCATGATAATCAACTTACTTACATGAGAAATATGAAAGGGTGAAAAAAATATGCCTAAAGTTATAACAATGACACTACCCACACAAATACATTGTAGTACTGTAGAAAACACTGCCTATTGGGTATGACTGTCAGTGGTAAAATCATTAGCTTCCAGTACCCAAGCAAACTATGGGAAGGGTCAGTCTAATTCATCTAGATATTACCCAGCACTTGACCATAACATGATTGTATTATACATGCCCTGTGTTAAACAGCCCTCATCTCTCTGCCCTGACTGGGATTTATTTAGCAATCCCAGCACTGGACAGAGTGAAGAGACATGTCCATCTCGACTCTCCTGGCAGGAAGACTGATTGCGATCAGGGTCACACTGGGTAGGCCTGATTTCTCACCTAGAGATTGGAGAAACCTATCTCCTGTGCTTTGGGGATAGGGATAGAGCTTCTTGAAGGGAATGTTTCCAGTAGAGGTGAGGGGGTGGTCTTCACAGTCAGCCTACTCCACATCCCCCCACCCTTGCACTCAGCTGAATGTGAGTGGAGATATTAAAGCTAAAAATAAGAAAAATTGTGAACCACCCTGGATGCCTGCCTAAATGATGGCCCTCCCACTCAACCCTCACCCTGGTAATGAGAAACAAATGGACTAATGATAAGCAGGCAGTAAACCCAAAGTGTGACAAAAAAGGGAGTACTCTTCATTCAGCAACACAGCATTATGATCAAACACCAGATTTGGAGTCCACATTCTATGGAATCCCCTGTTAGGTCTACCCAAAACAGGAAAAGTGCAAGGCAATCCAATAATTTATGTGCCCATGAGAATTTGCAATGATACATCTCACCAGCAGTGGCAATCAAGGGCACTGGAGTCAAAAACATATCTTTTTATGGGCTATAGAAGACAAAATTGAGATAATTCTATGCAAATTTTAATGTATATAGATGTCCTGGATAATGCTGTAGGTGGTGCCAACTAATGGCTGTACCACTCATACAGACAAAGGTTCATAAATGATTGTCACTGTCCCAGAAAGTGTAAAGTAGTGGCAGATTAGAGCCCATTAATATTTTATATACACCTGAGACACGATTTAGCAAGCTTCTCCAAAAGATACTTGGAAATATATAACATTAAAGGTGCAAAATATCCCAGATTCTAGCTTCGGAAGCTTCAATCTAAGAAATCTGCCAGGTGAGTTAAATAGTACATTGTCTTTTCTGAGCAAAATGCTTCTTTAGCTAAAGAATTGAGGCCATCTGTCTCTTACTCATTAGCTTTCGCCATGGTCACTACCATTGTCTGGCCCATAGCTACATGGTTTACTCCACAGAATAAGTTCTCTGTTACCTGCAGAGTATGTCTTAAAATTCCATCTTATACAGCCTATGGTCTCTTATATCCCAGACCACGATATATGTAGGAAAGGCACCCACCGCTGTCAATAGGAAATAATGTGTGAACTCCAGTATAATATCTCACCAAGGCCCAGTCCTTCTTCCTCACATCCTACTCTGTAGTAAGTTACAACTGAAAAATATTCAAATGGAGAGCCACATGATGTACTTATAGTTCCAGAGCATTCTACCCTTTCCCCTCTCTGTGTAAAATATTAAACAGCAACAGAGATTCTGACATCTAGATGGACAGCTCTTAAGTCATATGTTCTGACCCTTGCAGCAGTGGAGCACCATATAAGCTGCCACAAATATGCCATGCACACACAACAAAGATGTGTAGTGTTCTGTGTTAGCACCTCAGTGGTATCAGTGTACCACGTGAGCAGCCACTCACCCCTAACCTCCCATGGTTTATGTTGTACAAACCCATGGCTTAGGTTGTATGTGAGTGCGTAGTATATTTGCTATTATGCAACATCAGTATCAGATAAATTAGCTAATAAGCTTCTTTCTTGAAGCTGTCAGTTATATGTTGTGCATTTGAATGATTCTGTAGGGTGGAGGGGACACTAGGTATGTTATGCAACTTAGAAGGGATTCTACTGTGCCATAAAGTTACCATAACTGAACATCAGATTGCAAAAACTGAATGCCAGATTCAGTATATAGTTATTTTGCTTTACTACCCAGATTAGTAGGCACCAGATCCAGTTATACTAGGAAATGACTGCACTATGCAGAGTGAAATTGTTAAGGAATCATAGCCTCACCGGACTTCACATTGCAGTATATTACTTGCTTATGCTAAAAAATCATAATAAAATATATTTAACTGAAGCAAAATTAAAAAAAAAAAAAGATTAATTAACTTACAAATTAGCATTGCTGATTCATTACTATAAAGGAAATTAGCTTGATTGATGGAGCAATTAAAGAATATGCCTCCCACAATCATAGTCAATCCTATAGAAATGTAGTTAAGAAATAGAGCAGATCTTATGTAGATCCAACTTGTGTTGACACAGACATTTGCCTGTCCAAAGAATGAGACAGTAATAATGATCTGCTGTAGAGGGAATCACAGAGGATTTGAAATTCATGGTTCAGTATGTTCAATACAAAAGACAATTTGCACGATTTTGTTGTCACTAGAAACAGATAAGTTAAGAATTTTAGGAGGAAAGGGAAAATAACCATCAAGATAAATAGATGAACAATCAAGAAGGTGTTTTTTTTTTTTTTTTTTGCTGCATACTAGATGGTAAGAGTGTAGGATATTTTTTTTCTTGGGTTATCCAAGGTATTTAAAATATATGGATGAATTTCAGCTAATTATGATTAAGTCATAGCATAATATCAGCAAAAATGGTTTATATCTTGGTTTGCAAAAAGGAAAAATGCATTAAAATCTACAGAACAAAATTTTGATGAAAATCAATTGAGTGAACAAGGAGATCATTATATATTTTCAACAGGTGGGTTTGGCTTAATGGTTAAGATCTTCAGTTTATAAACATAAAGTACAAGGTTTGATTCGGACCACAAGTTATTAGCTAGGCTTAAAATGGTCCTTCTGAGCAGTTAATATAGTATTCACCTATGAATAAAAAAGCTTTTTTACCATTGATCTAATGTCTTATGAAGAAAACTTGTGCCCTGAGATAGCAACATATTTAATGTGTACTTTACTATTGTAAGTTCGTCTGTAGTATCCAAAAAAGACAATTTTTTGACTTGTGCTCGTGTTTTTGTCAAATATTTAGTAAAAAAACTCATTATCAAGAATAGAAGAAGATAACTCTGGCCCAGGCAATATCACTGGGTGTTTCCTGGTTAGGGTGGCTGAATTTATTTCATCTTGCCTTACTGCCTAATTCAGTCAACTTATTTATAATCGCTATATTGCTATGTAGCTGACAATCTGAAACTATTTATAAGGAAGGACTAACTGATAAAATAAAATTTAGACCAATTAAAGTAACATCACATTATCTTAGAGCTTTGGAAGATATTTTCTTGCAATTATGGAGGCAGGTAGAAAAACTACCCTTTGAACACCGTTCATTATCATTATGAGAGTGGGAAAGTTGCTTATTAATAGGAAAACACAGGATGAGACTTTTAAATTACTTCTCAGATAGGGTTAAGGACATTTATTGAGTCCCTTAGGTTCTGTACTGGGACCCTTTCTGTTTAACGGTATCTTTTCTTTAATTCTTTCATGTAAAACTTATTGGGTATCAAAGTATGTTGATAATATTAAGATTAGTTTCCCAATATCCGACAGTATGAATGTAGACAATTTTAATAACTGTCTCAACAATGTGTTTAGTTGCCGGAAAAATTCTGGGCTACCAAACATCATAAAAACAATCTTGTTTTTATGATGTTCGGTAGATGTAACTACCTAATTAAAATATGTATAGGGCGTTTAGAATTACTAATGTTATATGAATACACAGATCTTGGTGTTAGAATTAGTAATAGTCTGAAATTTAAAACCAATGCCTATTTCGTAAAAAGGAAAGCAAAGAGCAAAATTGGTTTAATTCTCAAACCTGTCACTGCACAATTTGACTCAATTTTATTTAATCTCTTTATCACATATGTAAGATCAACATTAGAATATAATTCTTTGTTTTGCAGTTACACCAAGTGTGATTTATTTTCACTTGAAAGTTTAAAGTGAAAATTTACTAAAAGAATCGTGGCATGTATGTAATTTTCCTGTAGTAATTGGTTAAATTTTGCTCAACAAGTTAGAGATATTTGCAGGGCAGATTATGTCTAGGTAACACAGGCTATGTAGACTCATACTAATGGAATCTAGCATAAACAGGTAATTATAAGCTATCTGTATACCCTTATAAGCTTTCTTTAATTTGCTACAAACTAATACTTTGTATATTTTTATTCTTTTGTATTCATTATTAATATATATTTTTATGTGAGTATTGTTTGATTGAGAGATGTAATTTTATATATTGTAGATAAAATGTTTTATTAGTTTCAACAGCAAGTTTAGGCATTAGTATTTTTTACTGTGTGTGGATACATTCAGTGTTTAAATTTGGTTAGCAATTATTCGATTGTCTAATTAATTTTTATTGGATGTTTGAGTAATTGTTTGGGTATTTAATGTATGGTATGGATGAGTTTCACTTACTCTGAAGAAGCCATTTGTAATGGTGAAAGCGCTTAGCAAGTGAATTTGGATGTATTTGGATTAAAACTTCAAACTTCTGCCTTGTGCTTTGGACGTGGTTCTTTTTTTGTTTTTTATTAATATAACCTTGTTCTGTCGATCTTATAACATTTGTACGAGGTCCAAAATAGGGCAAAGCTACGCTCTCCATTAAAACACTGATATCTGACAAATTCCGCTGTATTTCTTCCTGATGGTATCCTCTACTCTTAAGCCTGGATTCCAAACTATCAATCTCATTCTGAAACCCTTCATACATAAGGTTCAACCTGGATGCCCTCATGCCTTGGCCTTTTATCAAATTTTTGAAAATATGACCAGGGTGCATGTTTGATCTAACTAATAGGGAGTTCCTATAACATGATTTCCAAAAGACACCAGTGTTAATAAGGCCATTCTTCAACTTCTCTATATAGAGGTCTAGGTATTCTATATGGTGATATGACCAAGCCATGGCGAATTTCATTCACACTGTCAATTCATTCATCATGTGATGGAATTCCAGTAACTGATCAAAATTCCCTTTCCATAACAAAAACAAATCATTGACAAAACGTCGATAGAAAATAACATGTTGCTTATACGCTTCTTTCTGAAACAGCACAATGTTCTCCCAGTGTGCCAAAAACATATTGGCATAGCTATTGGCACACAAAGTGCCCATAGCCATGCCCTTGTTCCGAATATACATTTTATCATTGAAGGCAAACACGTTATTCTCAAGGATAACCTTTAAAAAGTGACATATAAGGTTCGTCTGTACTGGTCCATAATCACTATTCTCAGTAAGATATTCATGCAAGTACTGCATGCCCATATCATTGGGGATGGTGGTAAAAAGTGACTGTACATCAAAAGTAACAAAAATCACATCATCTAAATTATGAATTTGTGTAGTGCACTCACAAAGGTCTATAAGAAATTGCTTTGCATCTCTAAGAACAATTTTATTCAGACTTATTACAGGTCATAAGTGCTTTTCTACATAGACCGATAAGGGTTCTGTCACCCAACCTCCACCTGCCGCTATGGGTCTCATCGGTGGGTTCAGAGCTTGTTTATCGACTTTCAGTAAACCTTGTATCAAATGTAACAGGGGGTTAACCACCCTTAGATACTTATAAGTATCCTCTGTGATCAGTCCTCCCTTCAAAATATCTAACAACATTCCAGAAACAGATTCCATAACTCTATGGACTTCCATGACAGTAATCTCCCTATAATACTTTTCTTCGTTCAGCATCTCTTGCATTGACTGAGTATAGTGGGTGCTATCCATGACTACAATAAGACCTCCTTTATCTGCTGGTCTTATAGATATCAGCTCATTGCCCTGTAACTTTTTTAAGCCGATTCTCTCTCTATAATGCAGGTCGTTCCTGGCATATCTACTCCTATTTTTACTCTTATTACCATAGAACCTAAAGATCTCATCTTCTGTTAACTTCATATAGGCATCAATTAAGAGGTGATTAACTGGAACATATGTACTCAATTTCCTAAAGGAAGAAGGCTGTCCATCACTTTCCCCAAACTGCAGTCGTAACAACATTTCTGCAGAAGACTTTCAAGTCTAAAATAGTGTCTGATAACTGATAACTAAGCTTCTGTACTCTTGCACCTTATTCACTCTAATTCTAGCTAAATACTTTTAGCTGACTCTAACTTCACTGTAAGGATGAAAACATTGAAAAATTTGCAAATTTTGTTCACAACAAAAAAAAAAAAAAAAAAAAAAAAAAAATAATTTTGGTGTTTTTTAGCATTTGCTGTGTTCTTCTCTGTATTTTTTGCTGTGTGTACATTCTATTGTAAATTTGCGTTTGCAGTGATCTTACTATGTATTCTTGCTGTGTGAACGTTCTTTTGTATTCTTCTCATGCATTATATTCCTTTGTACTGCCTTTGGAGCTTTTCTCCCCGGGCCTCCACTGAAAATGGGTTCTTCTTGGCCCAGTGGACTTCCCCGGTAATCAAACTGAAATTAATAAATAAATAAATAACCTACTATCACATGAGGGAATAAAATTCAACCCTCTGTTCAAAACTTTACTTTCATCTAATGATAACTCGAGAGTGGTTACGTGCACCATCCCCTCCCTGCGACTATAGGTCACATGGGTGGTAGTGTCGGATGTTTATGTATTTTTGCATTTCACTGGATAATAGCTATAAGTGGTTCCTTCACTAAAAGATATTCATATAAATCTTGTGTTATAATATGACACTGTAGACAATCATATATAGTGTCATTAATATTCAAAATACATCTATCCAGTTTTTCTTCATTAATTTTTTCATAAACATTAATGTCACCTAACATGGCTTCCATTGTTTGTAATAGCTTCTATCCATAATAACTAAAGGGCCTCCTTTATCAGCAGGCCTAATTATTATTTGCATGTCATGCTGAAGATTTAGCAATGCTTCATTTTTATCTTTATTCAAGTTCACAAACCTCTTCCCTACCACTCTATTATCATGTAATTCATAAATTTCCTTCTCACATACTCTCACAAATGCCTCTATTATGGCATTGTTTTTAGGCAAAAAACAACTTTTCTTATAAAACATAGCATTACCTTTCCTTTCATCATATTTAGAACCATCAAACATAGATTTTAACATTAAACTATGTGTGAATGTTTTCAGTTCAATTATATTTTCTGTCACAGTCACTGTAGTTGAAGGTATAAACGTCATACCTCTATTCAAAAGTCTTTCTTCTGCTGGTGATAAAAGTTTAGTGGAAATATTCCATATCAGTTATTGTTGTTCTGCTGCCACATTTTCTTTAGGGTTAGCCCATTGTCACTCTCCAGGGATGCCTTTCTCTTCATTTTCCCCCTGCTGTAAGAGCGTTCCCGAAAAGACGCATTGTTTATTGGGTAAGGTAGGTTCATTTTCAAGTTAAAGGCATTATTTTCATTAATTTGCATATTGCAAGAAAGGGTAGTTAAATTTAAAATCGTAGTAATGGTGCCATGTTTCCTCCGTGCTCCCCCATTAACCTCAACTGCTTGCGAGGCCTCCCTGATGATGCTACTGGATTCAGATGATGTGACGGGAGCTTCCTGATTAGGTGCTACTTTTAAACTCTCAGTTGTTAAAATGGCAACACTATCATTTGTTAAAGCGGCATCACTATTTGTAGTCAGAATAACAGTCTGACTTATAGTTGAATTCTTCTGCCAGGAAAACACTTTCCCCATAGAAAAGTCCTGCACATCCCTACGAATTTTCTTCCTTTTATATGTCAAAAGTTTTTGTTCATACAGAAAGACAGCTGTAATGTTCGTAAAGCTCCATTTGCTTCTTATTAATGCTGAAAATTAGTGCCTGCTCCTCTGGTTGGAAATGTTTAATTAACAGGCACATGTAATTAAAGCTAGTGCCCAAACTGAGTTGCTGCCATTTAGTTAGCAACTTTTTATATGTTTCCCCATAGGTTGGCATCTTTAAAACTCGTAACCCACAGGGAACTATTTGGAGCTTTATACATGCTTCAAAATGATGCCTCTGGACTTGCAACCTTTTTAATTTACACAGGTCATTTTCTATCTTACACATCTCTTTCCTTAATGCTGCTGCATCATGTTCACTTACTTCTTCATGTGAAAGTCCTTGACTAGTTATTTCCACATCAAGCAGAGTATTCCTGTTGGATTCAATCAATGGCTGCAGCCACACACCAATCAAAATAACAGCAATGTAAAAAGAGAATGTGGTGCAGGTAAATGGTTCTACTAACACACAAAAATCAACGTAACACAAAATATAGTCGAACCAAACCACAGCCAATATGCAATCTAAAATAACTTTTAATGGTGAGCGCTTTCTCAGCAAATTTTGCCGCTTCATCAGACAACAAAAAAACACATCACTTGATATTTAAAAGAGTTGTATCCACTAAAAACTCAGAACCAATTAACAATCAATTAAAATCAATTGCAAGGCAATCAATATTAAAAGGCACAGACATTAATATTCTCATCTAACCAAGTTCCTTGCTTGTAAAATAGGCTTTATAGAAGCCTTATCATTGAGCCCTTTTCCCCTGGTTGCTCTCATTCTAATTATCCACTCTAGCTCAATGGTTTCTGTTCTATTAACAATACCCCCTTTTCTTTCATGGCCTCTAACAGTTTCTACCATCTGATTAAGTCTGTTCAGTCTTCATGCATGGCTGTGTTGAATGTTTCCAGAGTGCATCTAGAGACTTCTGATACTCGATCATTTAGTGTCTGAAACGTTCTTCTCCCATGCATTAAGGAGTGTCCTACACTACACTGTCAGATATTAAAGGTCTTCTAAAACTCGTTTATTTTTCTTAACATCTGGCGAGTTTTAATCCATCACTATGAACTTAAATTATTAAGATTTTTTTCCACTGTACTTATTACTTGTTTTAACATTTGTTTCTATACATTGGTCTGTTTCTCTCTATATTTTAGATACGCTGAAAATTGGTTTGTTCTAAGTTGGACTTTCCTAGCAAACAAGTGTTAAACAAATAAAATAATTCTTTCCATGGCTTTGCATGCGAGACTATTGAGACTTATGGGTCTGTAATTTCAAGGGCCTGTAGATGGTTCACCTTTGTGCAGAGTTATGACTGTTGCTGTTCTACATTCATGAGGCATGAAGCCTGTTTGGAGGCTACAGTTAAAAATCAATTCCAGATTTGGATGGTGCAGTGGTGCAGCAATAGCGTTGTCATCTCACAGCAAGAGGTTCTCCGGTTTGATTTTCGGCTGGAGTGCCTTCTGTGCAGAGTCTGCATGTCTTCCCTGCATTCATGTGGGTTTTCTCCAGTACTCCAATTTCCTCCCACATTACAAAGATATGCATCTGGAGCCTTTTTCTGCAGGCCTCTGCTAAAAATTGGCTTTGTTCCAAGTTGGACTTTCCGGATAAACAAATGTTAAATAAAAAATAAATAAATAAATAAAAAGATGGCCTGAGAGGTGCACTGCATTGTACCTCTGCATATGTAACCTATATACTATCAGCCTTCTAGGGATACACTACATTGTACCTGTGTCTATGTAACCTGTACATTATCAGCCATCTAGGGATACACTACATTGTACCTGTGTCTATGTAACCAGTACATTATAAGTCATCTAAGAATACACTACATTGCACCTGTGTCTATGTAACCTGTACATTCAGTCACCTAGGAATACACTACATTGTACCACTGTCTATCTAACCTGTACGTTATCAGCCATCTAGGGAAACACTACACTGTACCTGTGTCTATGTAACCTGTATGTTATCAACCATCTAGGGATACATTACATTGTACCTGTGCATATGTAACCTATATATTAGCAACCATCTATTTTTATTTATTTATTTATTTTACATTTGTTGACCGGGCTAGCCTAGCTGGATACATGTCCTTTTTCAGTAGAGGCCCGGGGAGATAAGCTCCAAGACATGGTCTAAATACAATAGTACAAGTTCAAACAACACAGAAAAAATATCAATATACTAATAAAAATAGCAACTTTCAAAAAGGAAATAAAAATCTTCAACAATGGTATTAAGTAATGGTACAGAGTTTGTAACAGGATATATTATTGAGGACAAAAGTCATAAAACAGTGAAATTTCAGGTATGGAGACATAAATCAGGTTAGGTCATAGGTAAACAAAGGAGGTTAGGTGAGTAGTAATGTAGCAAAGGAGTTACTTAAGAAGAGAAAGTAAAAAGAGGATATTAAAAAAGAAAAGGGGTAGATAAGAAAAGTATGATAAGATGGAAAAAAAGTAGCAGAGGCTAGTAAGCACTGGATAGGTTAATCAAATTAGTAGATGTAGATGACTAGTCTGGTTTTGAACAGGGGCATAGCCAGTGAGTTTTGAGGAGAAGTTTGTCTATTTTTAAAGAGAGATAATGAGGTGAGTGAGGAGAGGTCACAAGGGAGAAGATTCCAGGATTTACCTACAGAATTAGAGAAAAGGGAATCCCCAGCTCTGTTGTTAGGTTTAGTGGTGTGGACTAGTAGTTTTTGAGATGAGCGTAAGGACTTCAGATTTGTTATTAGGGTAGATAAACTTGGAGTATTAGAAGGTTTATAAAGAATGTTGTGGGCAAGGGTGAGTTGGTGAAATTTAATCAGGTGTTGTAGTTCTAACCATCCTAGCTGTTTTAGGTTAATGCAATGATGTGTTCTGAATGGGTTGCCTGTAGCAAATCGTGCTATGTTATTATAAGCCATTTCCAATTTGTTGAGGTTATTCTTGGAGAGATTAGTAAAAATGGGAGAGGCATAAAGGAGTGTAGAGATCAAATGTGTGTGGGCAATAGTAGTTTTGGCAGTGGGGGAAAGGAAGGGTTTTATCCTATAGAGGGTACCGATTTTTTTATTAACAGTCTTTATGGTATTATTGATGTGGATGTCAAAGCTCAGATTATTGTCAATGGTGACACTGAGTAGTTTGGTGGTAGAGACAGGAGATATAATAGTATCATTGGTAGATGTTAATGAGAATTGGAGAGGGGAGGACTTATGAGTAGGTGTGAAGAGGAGGAGTTTGTTTTTTTTTTAGGGTTCAAGAGGAGGCAATGCTGAGAGAACCATTGTTCAGCTACGTTGAATACTTTTTAGGTGAGAGCATGAAGGTCATGAGATGATGTAGCTGAACATAATAGTTCTGAGTCGTCAGCGTATTGTATGCAGGTGGCTTGTGGGATAGCTATATGTATCTAGGGATACACTACATTGTATCTGTGCCTATGTAACCTGTACATTATCAGCCATCTAGGGAAACACTACATTATACCTGTGTCTATGTAACCTATACATTATCAGCCATCTAGGGATACACTGCATTGTACCTGTGCCTATGTAACCTGTACATTATCAGCCATCTAGGGATACACTACAGTGTACCTGTGTCTATGTAACCTGTACATTATCAGTCATCTAGGAATACACTACATTGTACCTGTGTCTATGCGACCTGTACGTTATCAGCCACCTAGGGAAACACTAAACTGTACCTGTGTCTATGTAACCTGTATGTTATCAACCATCTAGGGATACATTACATTGTACCTGTGTCTATGTAACCTGTATATTATCAATCATCTAGGGAAACACTACATTATATCTGTGCCTATGTAACCTGTACATTATCAGCCATCTAGGAATACATTACATTGTACCTGTGTCTATGTAATCTGTAAGTTATCAGCTATCTAGAGATACAGTACATTGTACCTGTGCATATGTAATCTGTAAATTATCAGCAATCTAGGGATACACTGCATTGCACCTGTGCATATGTAACTGGTACATTATCAGCCATCTAGGGATGCACTACATTGTACCTGTGCATATGTAACCTATATATTATCAGCCATCTAGGGACACACTATATTGTACCTGTGCCTATGTAACCTGTACATTATCAGCCATCTAGGGATACACTTGAATTGTACCTGTGCATATGTAACCTATATATTATCAGCCATCTAGGGATGCACTACATTGTACCTGTGCGTATGCAATCTGTACATTATCAGCCATCTAGGGATACACTGCATTGTACCTGTGCATATGTAACCTATATATTATCAGCCATCTAGGGACACACTATATTGTACCTGTGCCTATGTAACCTGTACATTATCAGCCATCTAGGGATACATGTGCATTGTATCTGTGCATATGTAACCTATATATTATCAGCCGTCTAGGGATACACTACATTGTACCTGTGCCTATGTAACCTGTACCTTATCAGCCATCTAGGGAAGCACTACATTATACCTGTGTCTATGTAACCTGTACGTTATCAGCCATCTAAGGATACACTACATTGCACCTGTGTCTACATAACCTGTACATTATCAGCCATCTAGGGATACACTGCATTGTTCCTGTGTCTATGCAACCTGTACATTATCAGCCATCTAAGGATACATTACATTGCATCTGTGTCTATGTAACCTGTACATTATCAGCCATCTAGGAATACACTACATTGTACCTGTGCATATGTAACCTGTACGATAAATTCTTAAGACTGTAGATCTGAGTGCATGATGCCACAGAGGCTAGTTTCAAATCATAAAGTCATTGTTATAAATGATTCCATTGTCAGACACACTGACACCATTACTCATTAGACGGGATAAAAAGTGGGTTATGGCGAGTTGTCCCTCTGTTGCTAGGGTGAGGGGTCAAACAAGGGCCCTCAGGACACTTTGCAGTCCAAAACAGGAGTATGACCTTGCTGTCAGCCATGTGGTACTGAATGATCATACACACTCTACCCTAAGGGAGTCTATGTTGAATTATCAAACAGTCACATTGTCAAATATCATCTCATCGACAATGCAGGCCATTGAATCCCCACCTCCCCCGCTAATTATATATACTAGCTCAGAGAGATCGCACTACAGCGGAGAAAAAGGCAAATTTCCTGATCCTTACCGTAATGCGATCTCAGTCAGAATGGTTTGACAGGCTGCATTGTCGATAAGATGATATGTAGGAAAATGTGGCTGTTCGATGATGTGATATTGACCCACCCTAACAGCGATGAAGTCACCGTAATGCAATCTCAGTCAGAATGGTTTGACAGGCTTCATTGTCGATAAGATGATATGTTCGACAATGTGGCTGTTCGATGATATGATATCGACCCACGCTAAGGGCAATGCAGTCACCATAATGCAATCTCAGTCAGAATGGTTCAACAGGCTGCATTGTCGATAAGATGATATGTTCGACAATGTGGCTTTTCAATGATGCGATATCGACCCACCCTAAGGGCGATGCAGTCTGACACAACTGAGCTCACCACCTATAACTCAAAGGGAGTCAGACCACTAGTGGTGAGCAACATTCTTCTCTTACCAAGAAAGAATCTTAAGTTCAAAGAAAAAAATTAAACTCACTGCTGACTGGACTGTTGACTGGTGTCATTTTACAGCAATCCAGTGTGTGTTGGGTAGGACCAAAAGGCCAAAGGTCTCTCCTGCTTTGCTACAGATGACCTGCACCTCTCATCATATGGATTTCATATGCTGGCTTGCCACATAGTACCTTTTTAGGCAGTATTCACACTATGTTATGTAATTAAGCAAGTCATTATTTTGATCAGCCATAGGGCTGTTTTCTACTTGAGTGTTTGCCTCCTTCCCCTGTAACTAAAGTACATTGACTCTTACATTTGTCTCTCTGACCCTAATTTTTACAGGCATAATTTGTACCTTTTTGGCTTTCTAACACTCAGACATAGATTCCTGCTGAAAGTTTTACTTACTTGTCTGACATTTGAATAAGTAACCCTTGTAAAACTCCTCAAAATTGTATACTGTTGGCCTGTCTTTCCTGCTAAACATAAGTAAAATTAAAGTGTTGAGTGCCAGTAACATTACAGTGCTGAGTACAGATTTTAGGCCCTTACATTCAACTTACCTCTGGTGTTGTGTCTCGAGTCACTCTAAGGTATTCCTCTAACCACTCCTACTGCCCCCCCCTTCCTCATACAGGTTAAACTGCTACAACGTAGTACAGGCATTGGCTCATCCATGCTCTGCTTGCCCTTGCTTCGCTCTGGCTTGCTTCGCACTCCACCCTGCCTCCAAATCCCTCCTGCCCCTGGTGCTGCTACATTTATTGGTACTAGACCACACCCCACTTTTTTTAAACCAATCAGTAACAACTTGTGATTCGACAGCACCACCCTCAACCTGATACCACCAGTCCTCCAACTCTACTATTCCTTTTGCCTAAGTTTCAAGTCTCATTCAGTAGGTATGCTATCACCCAAAATAGTCTTATTAACTCTACTTCTACCCCTTTTACTCATAACATATCTCCTAACCGCCTATGAATATCAGGATCACCCAGGTTTCCATTACCCTAAATTCCAAACATCCATCCCATCTAAAACAATTAATAATGCACCCTTGCTCACTCCCCTTATGCTTACCTCCTTAACCCCTAAATACTACCATCTTACTAGACCTAGTTACATTAATCCTAAAACTAGACACTATTACAAAACTTTATTAAAAGTCTTAAAACTCATACTCAGGATACACTACAACCTCACAAAGGATGGTGGCATCCACCCAAACCCTGGTCCATTCCCACCTGTTGGCCCTAATCCCCCTTCTATATCCCCCACCACCACCATAGCTCCAACAAATAGACCTCCTCACTCACTGCTGACCTGCCATCTAAACATTAGGTGCATAAATAACAAAACTCAGCACCTGCATGCCCACTTAGCTGTTCATTCCCCAGATATATTATGCCTAACAGAAACGTGGCTAAAGCCTGCCACCAAGGACCATGAGATTCTGCCACCTGGGTATAGTACGTTTCGACTAGACCGTACCACCAGAAAGGGTGGTGGGGTAGCCATACTTTACAAGTCTATCCCATCTGTCAGCATAGACACCCAACAACCACCCCAGTTCAATAATGCTGAAATTCTTATCTTAAAACTACAAATTAACAAAAACAAAAATGTAAACATTGTCTGTGTCTGCATTCCCCTCAGGGAGGAACACAAAAATCTTAGAAGACTTCTTATATTGGTTATCCAGTAACTACCCCCAAGAAACAACTGTTCTTGGGGATTTCAACATTGACTGCAACACTTGCTCTTGTGAAACCCCCACAACCCACATAAACCTCTATGGATTTACTCAAATCATAACCTCCCCCACCAGGACAGAAAAACCCATTAACAAGGTAAGTATCCTAGACTGGATACTCACCAATACCCATCTTCAATCTTATAAATCAGGCACTTTGACTGATGACCTAAGTGACCACTGTCTCACCTATGTAATCAAGCTCAAAGTAGACTGCTCCTACCAACCCACCTACAGAACATTAAGAAACAACAAGAATTTTATTCTCAACAAGTTTCAAAATGAACTTAAGGCATTCAACTGGTCAATACTGAAAAGTCTCCCCCCTAGATGAAGCAGTAGCATACTTTAACACCAAATTCCTTGCTATTCTTAACTCCCACACTCCCAGCCGCTCTATTAGAACCAAAGTTAATATTGCACCATATCTTTCTAAAGATACCAAAACCAACATTTCACTCAGAAAAAAAAGCATGGTCCACCTACCGAAAAACAAAAGCCCCACTTGATCAGCTAAGATTCAGACAGCTAAGGAATGACACCAAAAAATCCATAACCTTAGACAAAAAGAACCACTACTACCATCTACTGCAAAAACACCAAAACAAACCTCAAAAGTTCTGGGCAGGAATAAACAAACTACTCAACCCAGGCTAAACCGCCACTCCACCCCCCTCAGCTTCCCAACAAAAATCCCCAGTAGATATTGCTAATAACTTCAACAGCTTCTTCACAGAGACTATCCAGTCTCTAGCCAGCCAACTGTCTCCTAATGGCTCTAATTCTAATGTAGCCACACCCAGTACCCAAACATACTTTACCTTCCAACCTGTTACTACTCAACTTATTCACGCCCTACATAAGAAACTAAGACCCACCACCCTGGCTGCTGACCTCCTCCTAGCAGACTACCTGCAAAAGGCTGCTGACACCATAGCCTACCCCATCTCAATCTTGATCAACAGAGCTATATCTGAAGCTACTGTACCCACTATATGGAAATTCTCCCATGTCATACCTCTCCATAAAGGAGGCAGTTCCATTGAACTGTCAAATTTTAGACCCATAGCTATTCTGTCACCTCTAAATAAAATTATGGAGAAGTGTGTACACATACAGCTCATGCACTACCGCACACAGAACAAGCTGTTGTCCAACTTTCAGCATGGCTTTAAGCCACACTACAGTACTACTTCTGCCCTCCTCTCTTTCTCTAACATCATTAACTACAACCGCAATAATAACAAACTATCCTCAGCACTCTTTCTAGATCTATCCAAGGCTTTTGACATGGTTGACCACAAAATGCTTATAAATACCTTGAAGGCCTTCTCCTTAAACAACCATGCACTCCAGTGGTTTCAATCCTACCTGCAGGGCAGGCAACAGGCAGTCCTATGGCAGGACAAGCTATCATCTCGCTTACCCATCACATTAGGAGTCCCCCAGGGCTCGATACTAGGACCCCTTCTTTTATCCATCTTTATCAGCAACCTTCATTCAGTCATCTCAGATGCTACCTGCATTCAATATGCGGATGACTCCACCTTGATTTGTTCTGACACCTCACCAGCTACTTTATTCACATTAACCCAAAATACCTTCAATACAGTGGAAAAATGACTCTCCAATCAACATCTAGTCCTAAACCCCAACAAAACTAAGTTGCTCCTCTTCTCCCCCACATGCAGGACCCCTCTGCCATCCTTCAACATAACTGCTAACAATGGAACTATCATCTCCCCAGAAGCCCAAACTAAACTACTGGGTGTCATAGTTGATAACAACCTGAAGTTTGATGCACATATCAATCAAACTATCTAAACCATTAATAAAAAACTTGGCTCTCTTTACAGAATCAAACCTTTCCTTACCCCACTTGCTAAAACTGCAATTGCCCATTCCCATCTGTTATCAACTCTTCTCTATGCCTCACCTCTATTCTCCAACTTAAACAAAACAGATCTTAATAAACTATCATCCTGCTATAACCACATTGCCAGATTTGCTACTGGCACAGCCTACCGGACACATCACTGTCACAACCTAAATCACCTAGGATGGTTTGAACTGCCAAGCCTCCTGCAGTTCAACCAGCTAATAGTGGCACATAAAGTCCTTTACCAACCAGAAAATGCACCTGCACTAAAAAATATTATCAGCCCCTACACCAGCACCTGGCCACTGTGATCATCCACTAGACTCCTAGTTCAAACATACAAATCCAACTACTCAGCTGGGGGCTCTCTGTTTGACAACTCTGTAGGAAAAATATGGAACAGACTCCCAGCTGACTTGACCTTAGAATCCTCACTAACTCAATTAAAAAAAAAACTCAAGAAATACTTCAAAATTCAATGGTTATGTCCTTGCACTAACCCCGACTAGTGACCACTCTATTTCTTAGGTGCCTTACCTTCAACTACTTCTAACTTTTTTCTACCACTCCATTTCAGGAAGGGTCAGTTGTATAACTGCTGCTCAGTGTGTCTTAAACCTGAATGTAATGTTATGTATGTTTAACTTTGAAAGTAATGTTATGTTTTGTAAAGTGTTTTAAAATAAGTTAGTACTATATGTGCTAAATGCTGGTATTGCTTATGACTGTAATCTGCTAGAAACTAGCATTTACTAAATGTTCAATGTGAATTATTATCTTGGAGCTTTTCTCCCCAGGCCTCCGCTGAAAATGGACATGTAACCAGTCGGACTATCCCGGTCGACAAACGTAAAATAAATAAATAAATAAATAAATGAGCATAGTCAGTCTGGACAATATCAGGGATGCACAGCTGAATACCAGGAATTTAAACAACACAATATCTGAGTTTCAGGCCTGCTTTACCCTGAACAACATCCATATTTGTGTAGTTACTAATCTTTTGGTTCAAATTAATGATAGTCTGCTTTCTGTATCCGGATACTACACCTACCATGCATTCAGGACCATTGGGAATTGGGGATTGTGGGGGCATATCCACATTAACGAGGACCCCTGTTGTCTCGTGTCACATCTTGCATGATTCCGCTCTACAGCTTAGAGGTTCTACTGTTTTCCCCCAAAGTCGCCTACAGCAATATTGCTATCTACAGCTCCCTCTCTATGTCCCCCTTACAACATGATGAAAATCCAAGGCAACTCAAAGCAAATGCCCTTATCATGGGTGACTTTAATTACCTCTCAAGCCACTATTTAACCTTATTTCCTTATATAACCTTATTTAGTTTTAATAAAGGATATTCCATTTTTAACTGAACTGTGGACTACCTACTATTTTCTATTTGATTATTTGGTAGGACGTATTTTACAGTTATATTTTACAGTTTGACTTTTATTATATGAACTAAGCACATAACTTAATTTAGGAATTGAAAATCACACTCTCCACACAGTGAAGTTTCTTCTTGGTTTGTTTTGGGTCTAGTATAGGTTGCGTAGTGTTTTTTTTCTGAGACTTCAAGGAGTTTCCCTTGATTTTATATATACTGTTTCCTTGTGCAAATCATCTCCATCCCAGCAGAGGTTTATACCTCCTTCATTACATCCGTGCTGACTGCTCTCCACAATGTACAACCCCCACATGTCACTACCTCATCGGTTAAATCAGGTGACCAAGCTGTCACTTTCACCTTAATACAAGCCTCCTCTCTCATAAACCCTACCATGTTTTGGAATGATTCATACCTACTGATATCATGGACAAAAACAACTGTCACATCCCATCAGACAAGCCGTATCCCGAAGACACTCTTGCTTTTGTATATTCCTCAGAGCTTTACTCTCACATGAATAAATATATTGAACAGGCTGTTCC
Source organism: Protopterus annectens (assembly GCF_019279795.1). NCBI lineage: Eukaryota > Metazoa > Chordata > Ceratodontiformes > Protopteridae > Protopterus > Protopterus annectens. Next base: position 1,121,738,632 of record NC_056737.1, on the reverse strand, counting down.
TATCTGTTAAAAGAACTGTGGTAAATTCAAAAGTGAGCCTGTATGAAGAGCTCTCATATAAATCAACTTCACAGAAAAAGAAAAAGCTCATGACTCTTCATAAAAAAAAATCCTCTTCTTCACTATAGAAGTCATCTAAAAGTACTGAGCAAGATCCATCAGTGTGTCATCAGAGACTGCAAAAATACTTATAAACTTAGAGTAGCCATGACTGCCAAGGATAAACACAAGGCCTTCTTCAGCTAGATCAGGAAACTCAATAATAATACTCACACCTACTTCAAATTTATCTCAGTACCATATATCACTGTCACCCATAAACCATAGCTAATATCATAGCTGATAAATGTAGATCGAACTTTGCATATCCCATATGTCCTGTTGTCTTTCTGGATGTCTGCTTGCATTTAACATACCCCAGATAACCCAACCAGTTTTAAATCTTTTTAACCATTGACCATTTACAGGCTATGTGATTGAAGTTTGGAAAGCTAAAACAGTACTTCCATTCCACAAGGGTAGCTTCACAACTGACCACATAAAATAAATACTTAAACTTCTTCAGATTATCTAACAAGTCATGGAATACATCATTGTTCAATTAATTATCAATGTCATAACCCGCAAACTATTGATCCTGATCCATCTAGATTTCCTAAAGGCAGACCATGTCTACTTAACTTAGCTGATTTCTTTGAGAAGGTCATGGAAGTCTTAGATGAGGGCCATACTGTTTATACTGCCTACTTTAATCTTGCCATGACCTTTGACACCATTCCCAGCACAGATAACAGACAAACTCTCCAGTTTCAGTATTAACCTTTATATTGTCTGCTGGAGCGCAAGCTGGCTTACTAACAGAAATCACATTGGTAAGGTAGGGGAAATTCTCAGCTATACAGATGTTACTAACCGTGTTCACTGGGGTCATCCACGAGTACCTCTTAATTAACACTGATATATCAGAAGTGAAACTGGTCATCCAAGGTCTCTGGTTAACCAAGTTTTTGGATGACAGCAAATTTGGTGCAGTCATCAATTTGTAGACCAATGCTTAGTGTGTGTTATCCATGGGGTCACCTTAACTGACATAAAGTGCATTATAGTTAACCTTTGGTAAAGCCCATTTCTGCTCTTCCTCCTTCTATCACATCTCTAGCACCTCTCTCAAAAACAGAGTCTGCTACTAGAACTAGGTTTCCTATGTGGACATCATGTCTTGGTTTAGTCGAATGCCCGACTGCTTCACGCAGCTTATCTACCTGAGCATCACATCTTGATAAAAGGTGTCCTTTTCACTCTCTACTCCTTACTTATTAGACCCAGAATTGAACACAATGCCCATTTTGAATGCACCTATCAAAACACCTTGAGCATCTTACAAGGCACCAAAGATTCTTAAATAATAAAACACTTCACTCTCTTACCACTACTACTACTAACCTTTATATATTTACTATCCTCATATGAGCACCCAATATATCCAGACACTACTTATCACAACCAAAAAAAAACAACTCTCAACCCTTACCACACCTCCATAACCATGCAAACATAACATGGACACCTAGCTCCCTACTATCAAAGTATCACAGAACACTACACATGAAATATAGTACACAATATTACAAAAGAGTATTACTTCTCTATAGCAAATTCCCTAATTCAAGCTATCTACTGCAACTCCTCACAGTAAAGGATGGTGATATTCATCCAAACCCTGTCCCAACTGTTACCCCTATCACTCTTGAGAACTATATTCAATCTATCTATTCTCCCCTTGCAAGACATTCTAACTCACTCCTACTAGCACATCTTAACATACATAGCATTAACAACAAGTTTACTCAACTCCATGTTCTCCTAGAAGTGTACTCCTTTGACATTATCTGCCTAACTGAAACATGGCTAAAACCTGCCATCCAAGACAAGGAAATTATCCCACTTGGATATAATATCCTAAGACTTTACAGAGTAGCTAAGAAAGGTGGTGGGGTGGCTATTCTACTTAAATCTGGCTTTCAATTAACCACTTACAACTGTAATCTACCTCATGACTCCAATGCTGAGATTCTCATCTCTAAACTTGAACTTAACAAAGCTAAATCAGTCTCTATCATTTGCATGAATCTGTCCCCTGGAAATAACATAGCCACCTTGGAAAATATGCTCTGCTGGCTATCCCAACACCTGCCTCAAGAAACCATAATCCTAGGTGACATAAATTTAGACTGGAATTCCTATAGTAGTAGCCTTCCTATCACACACATAAACCTATATGGTTTTTCTCAAACCATTACCTCCCCCACCAGAATAAATAAAGGCAACAAAAAAGCAAGCATATTAGACTGGATTCTCACAAACAATTATACTCTCTACTATGATTCTGAAACTCTCCCTGATGATATCAGTGATCACTCACTTACCTACATCATCAGATATAAAGCTAACACCCCCTCCCCAACCTCCATTAGACATATTAGATCCAAAAAGAAATTTAACCCTGATCTATTCCAAATGGAACTAAGAGCATGCAATTGGGCTCCCTTAAAACAACTGCCTCTAGATGAAGCCGTTAATTTCTTTAATTCTACCTTTCTTGCCATTCTTAACCATCATGCTTCTTCCAGAGCTATCAGAATTAAGACCAAGTCTGCTCCATGGCTTTCTAATGAAACCAAACACAAAATTCACATCAGAAATAAATATTGGGCCAAATGGAGAATGAAAAAAAAAACACTGCTGACCAACTAACCTTTAGACAACTAAGAAATGACACTAAAAAGGCAATATTTTATGACAAACAAAAATACTTCGTACAATATCAACAACCTAATTACAACAACCCACAGAAATTCTGGGCCAGCATTAAGCAATTACTCCACCCAGGTCAATCCACAACACCAAACCCTCAAAATACAGACCAGAAACATCCCATCCATACAGCTAATATCTTTAATACATTCTTTACAGATGCCATCCAAACACTAGCTAGTCAGTTATCATCAAATACCTTCACATTACCCTCACACTCCTCAACCCCACCCCCCTTTCATCTCAAACCTGTCTCAACCACATTTATTCAAGCCCTTTTGAAGAAACTAAAACCATGCTCTCCTTCTGCAGACCTACTGCCTTCTGAATATCTACAGCTATCATCCAATGCCATAGCCTATCCTATTTCCATACTGGTCAACAGGACTATTACTGAGGGTTACAGCCCCACCTAATGGAAAATCTCCCATATTATCCCCCTACATAAAGGTGGACAGTCCACAGAAATTTCTAACTATCGCCCCATTGCCCTACTTTCTCCCCTAGCTAAAATCATGGAGAAATGTATCCATAAGCAACTTCCTCACCATTTAATCGAAAACAATTTACTTTCCTACTGTCAACATAGTTTCAGACCCTCACACAGCACTACCACTGCCCTCCTGTCCTTTACTGACTACATTAACAAACAACGAAAACTGAATAATCTTTCTTCTGCTCTATTTATTGACCTGTCTAAAGCATTTGACATGGTAAACCACCAGATTCTCTTAAACATCCTAAAATTTCTGTCATTAGACCCACTTTCCATAAAATGGTTCCAATCCTACCTTGACAAACGTCAACAAGCAGTACTTTAGCATAATACTTTATCCTCCCATTTACCCATTACCTTAGGTGTCCCTCAGGGTTCCATACTTGGACCCCTTCTTTTTTCCATATTTATTAATGACCTTCATCTAGCTATCCCACAAGCCACATGTATACAATATGCTGATGACTCCACACTATTATGTTCAGCTACATTCTCCCATAACCTTCATGCTCTCACCCAAAAAGTATTTAACATAGTTGAACAATGGTTCACTCAGCATTGCCTTCTTTTGAACCCAAAGAAAACCAAACTCCTCCTCTTCACTCCTACTCTGAAGTCCTCTCCTCTTCAATTCTCAGTGACATCTATCAATGGTACTATAATATCTTCTGACTATACCATCAAACCACTAGGTGTCACCATTGACAATAATCTGAACTTTGACATCCACATCAATAATACCATAAAGACTGTCAATAAAAAAATTGGCAGTCTCTATAGTGCTAAACCATTCCTTTCCCCTACTGCTAAAATTACTATCGCCCACACCCATTTGATCTCTACACTCCTTTATGCCTCTCCTATCTTTACTTATCTCTCCAAGAATAACCTCAGTAAATTAGAAATGACCTACAATAACATTGCACGATTTGCTACTGACAACCCATTCCGAACCCATCATTGTATAAACTTAAAACAGCTAGGATGGTTAGAACTACAACAACAGATTAAATGTCACTAACTAACCATCACCCACAACATCCTATACAAACATTCTAATACTCCAAGTTTATCTACCCTCATCACCCCCTATAAAAACCTAAAGTCCTTACGATCATCTCACAAACTTGTTATCCACACCTCACAACCTAATAACAGAGCTGGGGATTCTCTTTTCTCTAATACAGTAGGTAAATCCTGGAATCTTCTCCCTAATGACATCACCTCACTCACCTCTCTATCTCCATTTAAAAACAGAATTAAACTTCTCCTCAAAACATACTGGCTATGCCCCTGCTCCAGACCAGACTAGTCATCTACCTCTACTAACTTGACTTACCTATTCACTCCCTACTATCCTATACTACATTTTCCCACCGTATTATATTTTTCTGTTCTACCTTTTTTCACAATGTCTATCCTCTTTATATATCTTTTCTTAAGCAAATCCTTTGCTACAATATTACACATCAAACTCCCTTTTTTCACTTCTGACTTAACTTATACTCTGTCACCATACTTAAAAGTAGCACTATATTATACTGCAGGTCCTCAGTGTTAGATCCTGCTAAAAAAAAAAAAAAAAAATTTTGGGTAATAACAATATTTCAGAAAGTATGATTTATGACGACAATTGCCCGTTTCATACTAGTATGTTATATGTAGGAAATTTTAGGGTTCAATCAGCTTTTATTGCATGCCTTTATATTTCCATGTGTTCACACATACATACAACATGTATTATTCTTATATATATATATTTATATATCATTTTATATATATAGTTATACATATTTTTACTATTTTGTAAATATTTTTTTATATTTTACATTTCTACATTGTCTTCCACTCACATTTATTTAATATGTCTATTCAATTCACGTTTAGTCTCTCTAACTATACCTGTATATTTAACAAAACAATCCATATTGTAACACAGTTAACAAAGTTAAACATTAGAAATTTATTCGAAGGTTTGAAGATTTTAACTTAAAATAAAACAAAATATATTGTATTATTTATTTGATAATATAACCATTATACAATAAACTAGTAATTTAGTATTAATACAACATTTTATATACACATATTTTATATATATATATTTTTTTTTATATGCACAACAGCACTTTAACAAGAATGTTTAAGAAGAGAAATAGAAATACACTAAAGGGTTAAAATTGGTCCAGACTAGTCAGTTAATTATTTTGGTTAGTATGTTTATTGAATGATTGACTTAATTTGTTAATTATTGAACAATTATTTAATTTAGAATGGTATAAAACTGTGAGGCACTGTATATCAAGTATTCTGATGAAATCTGCTTAGGGCAGATGAAAGCGCTCAATCTGGTGGATTAATGGTGTAATAAAGACTGTCGGTTTGTTTGAACGGAGTCCGTATTTGTTCCTGGTTTCAGTTTTGCTTATTTTATACTTAGATCCTGCTTAACCTTTCTGCTGTAATTCGCATGTTGCAAGTACTGATGATTTTCTTTTTTCCTTTTTTACGATGATTATTTCCTTTTATCTACCTCTGACTTAACCTACATTGTTGTCTAAGTTCTTTCAATTTGCACTGTTTGTGACCTTTTATCTCAATGTTACATCCCGTTACAACCTCTATGCTGAAATACACATTACCATTGTTGATGCATTTTTTCCATAACAGGAAAATTGCTATTTTTACTAGAATATTAGATTTTATTTCTTATTTTTTATTTGTTTGTACTTGTATTATTGTATTTGGGACATGTCTTGGAGCTTATCTCCCCGGGCCTCTAATGAAAATGGACATATATCCAGTAAGACTAGCCCGGTCAACAAATATAAAATAAAATAAAATAAAATAAAATAATATCCAGTTTATTCTTTTGAAGCAAATCCCAGCAGCTTAAAATCCCTCTTCCCCATTCCATCTGATACAGGTTCTTATGTGGTGTCCTTTACTTAACATTTCATGCAATGAAAGGCCTATGTTTTGGCCTTTTCTAATTCTTCACTACTTTCATAGAACAAACACAATACAGAGACCTATACCCCCATTGTAAGATTAATAACATTGCAAATAGTATTGCAGGTGTTAATAGATTTCTTGCCCAATAGCTTCACCAGGTTTGGTACAGAATGTCTCTGCACATGAAGCAAAGTATCTCCTTAATAGCCTTCAAGGCCAGTCTTGACAACTGGATGGGTAATTGTGCCTGACATTAATGTGTATGATCTTGGGTAAAGTGTATAAGCTTCACAACAGATATCTAGTTGCTATCTTTGGATTAAACTAGGAACCTATGATGTAAACACAATCACTAGGAAACAACAGGAAACAACAGCTGTCTATTTTTTATTTATTTATTTGAGTAACTGGAGTGGAACACACAGTCCCACTTTCCAACCATGACCTGTAGACAGTCTATGACTTGTACCATGGTTGTGGGGTGTAGGGAACCCCAGTAACACTACAGTCACTATGCATTGTTGATCCTATCCATATCTGTCATTGGAACATGACTGATTTCTGCATCCCCAAAACTCAGTGCAAGCAGCAAAATTATATTTTGGAAGTATATATTGCTCTCTTTTTGTGTAATTGTATCCTTTTCCTCCACAAATCTTAAAAAGAGTGTGCACATTGCCCTGTAATGTTAGCAACACATATTACCTAACTCTTGCTCAGGTTAAAAAAAAAAAAAAAACTCCATCAGAGTTTCCTTTTTGTATGATTATGCATTTTATGTTGAGAATTATACTGTGTATTTGGTTCACGTTATTCTCATCAGAGCTGGCTTAGATATTATCATCCATATGAGCCTGGTTTTACTTTTAAGAAGAAAAACAAATTGATTTTTAACTACTGTAACAATCGCTGTACACTATGTTTAATCATTACAGTTTGAGTTTCCATACCGTGTATATTTTCAGGCCTAACAGCGTGCAGTTATCCATAAATCTTGTTCTCTGCAGAACAGACTTTGAACAGAATATTCCATGGTGATTAATCACAAATACTTCCTGTCAGCTGAGTATGTGTATTCCTTAAGAGACGGGGGATGGGAAAGGTATGTTACAGTACAATCATTATAAACTTCATAAAGTACATTTATACTTCCTCTGTGTTTCAGTTAAGTACAGTTCATTTCATCATTAGAGATGTCTGTTATTATGGTATGGCTGTAATACAAGTACCTTGTTGTGATGCATCGGCTTCGATGACCACCGAGAAGCTTTATTCTCCTATATATTCTTGCATAGAATTATTTTAGACCCCTGTGTCTCTTACTGGTTCTGACTGCTGATGTGGACAATGGTTGTAGTTCATGATTAATTTGTCCCACACTGCAAGACATGCACAGCACAGGACTAAACACTGCTAACATGCTATGCCTTCCCGACAAGTAGTGCAATATGAATAAAAAAATAAATAAAACACACCATTATGGAGTGAGGTTCCATACGTGTTACAGTCCCATTCTGTGAGTCTCACTTCAGTGGAAGATTGTTTTCACCAAAACGCAAACATAAAATATAAACTTTAGAGCCCAAAAATAAAACATATATTTTATACCCCTGAGTGAAATGGAGGACCAGTCCAGCCCCTACCCCGTGTATCCCCTTACTTAATATAATGTACTTCAAGGTCACACATCCACAGGGTAGCTTATCAAGTTTCATAGAAATGTGCTTTACCGAAGTGCGATTCTCTGACATGTGATTCACTGAAGTGCGCAGTCCAGTTCACTGGAATGATAAAAAATGTACCCCACACTTGCTCCTTTGAGTCATATTCCTGAAGTGTTAATTGAACAAGTTAGTCGAAATGTTTGGTCTGGAGCAAAGTTGACTTATTTAGGGTGAACTGGTGAATTTAAGCCACCTAGTGTCTTGAGATTAACACGTGTTTTGTTTTGCATTGCAGAAAGCATTCCTGCACTCCTCAAGATAAGAAAATGGCAGTATTTCTCATTATGATTAGTGTTTACATGTACGGGCCACATGAAAATTTGGTTCAGCAACAGCAACCAAGATAAAAGCTATGCAAATTGATAAAATGTTATTAGGAGAATTATGAACCCAAACCATTGTTCAGGATCATCAGATCATGGGATCATAGGAGGTCATTTCAAGCCTAACTGTTTCATACAGATAAAGAACGTCTACAGTTCAGCAGTAAAAACCAAGAAAAAAAGCACACAAATCTGCTGAGTGGGGTATCCGGATCCAAGAAGTCTTCACCAATTATAAATAATTTTCCAAAAGTTTATTAAAAAACACTCTCTTAAAAATAAAAACTGCAGTGGTTAAGCGCTTTCATCTATCATATAGACTTCATCAGAACATCAATTTGTATGACATGATAGTTTAAATAGTGAAGTAAACCAATCAGCTCCATAAGCTAATCAAATAATTAATACATAACTTCATCCTCTTAAAGTGCAAATGCTAAATAAATAAAGTATGTATATGAATAAATAGTCTATGTAATTGCAACATATACATCAATGCCTTTCACAAATTGATTATGTAACATATAAACCTAATAAATATAATAAATAATAAGTAGTAAAATCACACTTTACATTCCAGAATGGCCTTAATGGATATACCATCATTTATGCCAGGATGTACCATAGAATTTAATAATATTTGCCATCTAGTTTCTCTCTCATTTAATTTCTTAGTAATAAATCCCCCTCTAGGGTTTCCTCTCACCTGCTCTAGTATGGCAAATTTAAATTCATCACATCCAGGACTTTTGACCAAATGTCTGTATAAAGCGTTAGTTTCATCTTTTTTTCCTTATACAATAAATATTATCGTAAATCCTGTTCCTCAGACACCTGTCAGTTTTGCCTACATAGAAACAGGAACATTTTCTACATTTGGCCAGGTATACCACATGCTGTGTGTGACAGTTGCCATACAGGAAGGTTAAAATAGACTGACTAATATTCTTAAATTTTAGAGTGGCTACTTCCATGATTGCATAGCACTGATTACAGTTGCCACATTTGTGGGTGCCCCCCTCCCTAATTTCATTCTTTGTATTATTAATCTTCATCTCAAGTTTATTCTTAAGGTTGAAACCTATTTTATAAACAAAAAATGGTTGCTCCCCTATTTCCTTGTAAATATTGTCTTCGGATTTCAAGATGTTCCAATTGCGTGTAATTATATTACGAATGTCCTTACCAAAATTTTCATACTGTACTATACATGCTCATTGAAATTGATTCTGATTTTCTGAGGCCCTTGCCCCTAAAAAATTCCTTTTACTATTATTATATCCAAAATTGTCATAATTTCTGTATCGATCACCCCTTGTGGAGTGTTTATCCCTCCAGTTGTATGTCCGATCGGGATCTCCTTTACAAATCTCCCATCTATAAGCCTGTTGGTTTATATTGGTTCAAGTCCCTTTTTAGCTTTTTACATTTCCTATCGAATTGTTTCTCACAGTTTTTGTCAACAAACTCGTACTGTTTGTGGAAAAAGCTTTCCCATTCACAAAATAACAGATCTTGAGTAATGGTCTTGTTTAAATGTTCAGTTTCAGCTATCAATGCACATATCTTTTTATCATTACATTTAATAATAAATTCAATAAAAGAAAATCCAAAACTGTCAAATAATTTGTTGCATTCTTGAATATTACATTCATCTAAATCATCACCCATGGGCTGTTTGAAAAATCTAAGGCCCATGGGTACAACTTTCAAATCCATACAACGCTTTAAATACATATTATCAAATACAAAAGTATTTATTCATATACATACTTTATTTATTTAGCATTTGCACTTTAAGAGGATGAAGTTATGTATTAATTATTTGATTAGCTTATGGAGCTGATTGGTTTACTTCACTGTTTAAACTATCATGTCATACAAATTGGTGTTCTGATGAAGTCTATACGATAGATGAAAGCGCTTAACCACTGCAGTTTTTATTTTTAAGAGAGTGTTTTTTAATAAACTTTTGGAAAATTATTTATAATTGGTGAAGACGTCTTGGATCTGGATACCACACTCAGCAGATTTGTGTGCTTTTTTCTTGTTTCATACAGATGTAATACCATAGATGCTCCAGTCAAAACTCAAGATTGTATTTATTAATGACTGCCCAATAGCTGAAAGATTTTGTTTTAATATTTGCAGCATCCGGAAGGTCAGTGAAACTGTGATGTGTCATGCTTCTGACATGTGGCAATGGAGGGTGAACTTGGAATCTGTTTCAGTCATGCACAAAGTACTGACAGAATGATGTCACTGGTATTCCCAGTAAAGTTAGCCAGAGAAAACTTTTATCTAAATTTAACATGACATGCTCAGGAGCATGTGAAATTGCCAGTGGGTGTGGAAATGGCTGAGACAGAGATTTGCAGCAGCTGAGAAAACATGTGGTACCATCTGGCACAGCACATTAAATCAAAATTTAGACGTAACCAGAAAAGTAGAATACTTTGTCATAGGTTCACAGGTGTTTAGTTGGCTAAAAACCACAAGAGTCTTTTTAAGCCTAGCCATTCATCCCAAATCTTTGACAAGTTCTGATACCCTTGATAAGTGTAAGCAGGAGCTTGGGAGAGGAAACATTTACAAGCAGATGTCTGGGAGATGAACCATTTACAGGTTGCCTGTGTCTATTAGAGACATAGGTGTCAAACCAGAGATGAATTTCCTGTTCCCCATCCAATTGTCCATGTTGCACTTCTTCCATAGATGGGGTAATCTCTGGGATACTTACCATGCTCTCCAGCAGGTTCTATTTATATCACAGGCAAGGTTTAAGTCTTAACATTAACAGTTTTGCTCAAGAATTCTGGATAAAGCCAAAAATAATGGGGGAAACAAAGGCCCAAAAGTGGGGACAATTTTGAAATAATTACTCTAATTCATTTAAAAAGTTAACCAAACAGCAAATTCTGCTTCAAAAACATAAATACAACACACTGGAAGAACAAATTTATTACTTAGCACTTTTCCTACCATGGCATAATCTTCCATTACTTATAAAACAGAGTGACACCCTCATTTCCCAGATGTGCACCTGCAAATTCATCATTGGCCTGACTTGCTTTGCTCTCCTGGAGATAAGGAGCCTTCTATGAAGGTGGGTATTGGCAAGGTGATTCTGATTCATGGACCTGCTCTGCCTTGTAAATGCTATGAAGCTATGACTCTATGAAAACCAAAGGCGAAGCCCATTCCCCTACACAACTTGAACGATAATCTAAATTCTTTCTAGTCGTTCTTAAATCTTTGTCTGTTCTATAACATCGTTCATATTTATCATAAATAGTATGGTCCACATGTACGAGAGCTTTGGAAAAAAATTTAGATTCACCTATACAGCAGCTTTCACAGCTCCCATCATGCCGATTTCATTGTGATACACTTCAGCATACATCACCAGTGTTTTTCCTCGACACTTTTAAGTCATTTGACAGACTTTGATTCACTGTTTTTGAACACATTTCTGTAACTAGCCCCTCCCACATAAAGAATGATTGTATCCTTTCATACTGTAGCCATAATCTCATTCAGCACAAAAGTTCTCTCCAGTACACTTCATAATACTAATTGTTGTAGACTTTTTTCTCTGAATACTGACTGAAACATATTCTCAGATATAACCAGCAATGCTGCCTATGTATCACTTTCCATATCACTTCTTTTATCAATCACCACAAAAATAGATAATAAACAATTACACCTGCAGTTCCACCTCTGCCCTTCTGAGATAGGGGCCTATAACTGGCTGCAACAAGCAGTTGTTGCAGTATTTTTTGGTATCAGGTTTCAGTATGCGAATGGAATGATGGGGTTTAATCTTGTAAGACTCCCAACAATTTTGGTTGAATAACTGAGGTTAGTAGGCAGCAGTAGAGATCAGTAATATACAATTCCTTAGCAGGTGTTAATCTTTAGGCTGTTTCAGAGAGCAACACAGTAGTTTTTTTTTCATGTTTGAGCAAAACCCATTTCTTGTCGACAGTTCCAGAGGTTGGCACGGTCATTTTGTAGCAAGTAGTTACGTTTTTATTAGTAGGAGCTATGCCTAATGAGTACTAATTTTCATCACCATAGAGGAGGCAGTTATAATTTAACAATATGAAGGGGAGGTGATTTATAAAAAAAAAAAATTAGAGATGTTCAAGGATACTTGGGGCGCTCTCTTGTCACATCTAGTAGTGTTAATAGATACTGAAACAGAAAAGACTGTGAAGGTTTGATTAATGACATAGTTTTAAGAAACAGAGGCATACCTCATTTCATAATATCCACGTTTGTAATGTTTAATTAGGAGGTTGTGTTCCACACATTCAGAGGCCTTTTTAAGGTTGGTGATGACCTACTTGTCATGAGAGATTTACATTTTTATTCATTTTTCGTTATCCTTGATCTCTTGGCCTCATTTGATGCCAGTGATCATGGAATGCTGTTGGAGCATCTATGTATCTATTGCAGTCTGTTTTGTGATTTTTGATGGTTTGACTCCTTCCATTGGAGTTATATACAGATGTTGTTTCCCGGACTAAATTTATTTCCTATCTCCTACAATGTGGAGTGCAAACCTCTCCTATGCCAGATTTGTTTGTCCTCCTTCAAGCAGGAGGTGCCCTATGAAGGCGAGTACTGGCAAGGTGATTATGGTTCAGGGACTGACTCTGCCTTGAAAACTCTGTGAATCCATGACTCTATGTGGGTTTCCATTGGGCTTCATTTTGGGGCCTTAGTTATTCACGGTGTACTCAATTTCACTGGGAGAAGTCATTCAAGGTTTTGGTTCCACATACAGTTTTTATGCAGAATATATACAGTTATACATACCTCTTCTTTGTTCAGGAATGGATAAGAAATTCTGATTCACTTATGAACAATTCAGACATTAAGATGTAGGCCAGAGGTCCGAGACTTAACCTCAGCAATATAGAAGTCATGGCCATACATCAAGCCTTGAAGGACTTCCATCTTCCATTGTTCCACACCTGTCAATCACTATGGAGGAAACAAGTTGTAATTTGCATGCAGGCTATGGATTTCTGATGATCAGTAGACACTGTGGGACAAAGTGTCAGCTGCAGTTGCAATATATTGTTTCCATCTAAGTAACATTACCTGCATCAAGTATCTCATGCCTTCAGATCACCATAGTATGATGTCCCATTCACTGATCTTCTCCTGTCTACACTAAACTACACTGTTTTTTAACTCTGGCTGCCCAATTTGCATCTCTAGTACCTTCATCTGGCACAGTGAGGTGAGGAGTCAAACACTGAAGACTGAATGTTGTAATTAAATCAAAAGGTGCTTCAACAAAGTATTAGTTTAAGGGTGTGCACACTTATGCAACCAGCTTATTGTATGTTTTTTTTATTTTTTATATTTTTCTCCCTAACAGATTTGTTTGTTTTTCAATTGATTTGTACAGTTTATAGGTCACATTAAAGGAGGGAAAAGTTTAGAAATGATTTATTGTGGTCTCATTTTTTTTATATCACAAAAATCTGGCATTTTAAAAGGGGTGTGTAAACTTTTTATATCCACTGTATAGGTTACTGACAAGTAGTCAACAATTCATGTTGTCAAACAGAAAAAAAGTGGGTACAGCTGATCTAAAATCAGCTTATAGCACAGACTGGCTTTTTTTCTGTATAAGATCAGGGTACAATGGGGATTTGGGAATTTGTCCTTTTCCAACTGTAGTGCAATCTTGAACTTGGTATATATATAATCATCAGAGGGTGTAGGGATGCAGGGCTGTGGGGGGCTTGTCTCCCTATGAAAAAAAAGGTTTTACTTTTTTTTTGTATTTTTGATTAGCTGATAATTTACTAGTTGAGTTTGAATACTTGCTTTTCAATATATTTATTTTTTGATGTATGGACAGGGGATGTTGTTTATGTTTTTTTGTATTTTTGATTAGCTGATAATTTACTAGTTGAGTTTGAATACTTGCTTTTCAATATATTTATTTTTTGATATATGGACAGGGGATGTTGTTTATGTTTTTTTTTTTAAGTAGTATTTACATGCACCAATAAGCAACCTTGGCACATGCGTACTAGGAAGTTGACGTTTCCGATGTAAAGTGTTTTACTTTCAGGATGTCAAAATTTGTGTTAGGTTCATAGGTTCATAGGTTGGTACTAGGTTATTGGCCCTAGGGCCTATACAAGCCTAGCCATAACAATTCCCCGGATATTTCTTCCCCCAGTATTTACTTCCCTGTCCCCTGTCTAGCAGGGCAACTGACGTGATCCCCAGGGTGAATTTCCTATCTCCCATCCAATCATCAAGGTTCGTTTTGAAGAGGGCCAAGGAGGTGCTCTGCTTGACATGTATGGGCAGTCTATTCCAAAGTCTGGGGAGTCTCTGGGTCAGGAACCTATCCCTTAGTAGAACAACTGAAGGTAAATCATCTTGTCCACTATGGCTCATTTATCAGAGCATATCCAGTTCAAGATCAAGCATGCTTCTTAGGAAGAAAAGTACTTCATTCAAACACTTTTAAGCTGTGTGACTCAAATTAGTTTAGTCACTATACATGAATTGTTTGTGCTTCCAATGTGTGGGATGCAAGAGCTGTACTTTCATCTTCCCCCATCTCTGGCATGACTTCTATTTTGCCCCTAGAACCCAGATCCATATTTGATGGACATGCGAAGGATATCCAGTAGTTAAGCCTTTGCCTATGTCTTCCTGTCCTATTCGTCTGAGCACCAGCACATTTTGACATCCATTAGGCAGCATACTATAGGACTATGTAACCTCCACAATGGACACTACTGTTATACCACAATGGGTCTACTTCTTTTGACCTAACTCCCATTTGCCTGACACCCATTTGCCTGAGACCAAATGACCGAAATTTCATTTGCCTGACACTTCATTTGCCCGACACTTCATTTGACTGACAAGTATTATTAGCAAGAAAATGGAATATGCCCCGTTCCCCACTGTAGTGTGAGCCTGGAGTTAGAATATATAGTTAGGGGGGTGTGGGGGGCACTACAGTGGGGAAGGGGGAATATTCCATTTTCTTGCTAATAATACTTGTCAGTCAAATGAAGTGTTGGGCAAATGCAGTGTCAGGCAAATGAAATTTCAGTCAAATGGGGTCAGGCAAATGAGTGTCAGTCAAATGAAAGTTAGGTCAAAAGAAGTAGACCCACCACAATATACTTTCTTCTACAGAAGTTTAATACACAAAGACAGCTCCAGAATGGTCTGAACAGTAATAAGCATTATATTACAAAGCGGACTCATGAAGTCGAAGTCAAAATAGTGCCCACATAATTTCTACTGAGAATTTCCTGTGTTATGAGGTCTTTAGAATTCATTTCTTGTGGTATCATCCTGGTGCAAAGTGATAAGAAAGCACAACATGTTTCCTTTACCTTTTATTCTCAAAATATATATGTAGCTCTCCTCATGGCTTGCCTTAGTCATTGTTAGCCATGACTCTACTAAGGTCGGAATGTCTGACTTTGGTGATGCCAAGGAGCAGCAGGCCAATGACCCTAGCAGGGGGAACTGTAGAATCATCATTTAAAGGGGCCACTCAGAATTTCATGGTACCCTATTATGTTAAGATGAAATTCAGGATTTTTCAATAAATGCCAGACAGATGAACAGTATGCCTAGAGTCTTACTGTTGCATTTTATTTATTTATTTTTGCTTAACACCGTTACTGTCTACAACACAATCTCTCATGTTGTCACAAGGTTCTGGATTTTTACTAAGACATCACAGGATGAAGAAGTGCTTCTTGTTTTTACCTGTTTTGTACCACAGGGTTTATCTTTTACTGTACTGTCAGTTTCTATTTTTTGGCCTCTGTCCAGGTCTTGTGTTGGTGCTAATTCCAACTCAAATATTCTGTTGTCTAATTCATTCTTTTCAAGCTTAGAGTTCACCTGTGCATTCAGTCTGTCCTTCTTCCAGTCACAAAAAACTAAAATTAAGCAAACAGCTTTTGCCACCACAGCAGGCTAGCAGTATGCATCACCCACAGTTGGGTAGCAGTATGCATCACCCACTGTTGGGTAGCAGTATGTATCTCCCATAGCAGGCTAGCAGTATGCATCACACACAGTTGGGTAGCAGTATGCATCACCCACAGTTGAGCATCAGTATACATCACCCACAGTTGGGTATCAGTATGCATCTCCCATAGCATGCTAGCAGTATGCATCACACACAGTTGGGTAGCAGTATGCATCACCCACAGTTGAGAAGCAGTATACATCACCCACAGTTGGGTAGCAGTATGCATCACCCACTGTTGGGTAGCAGTATGCATCACCCACAGTTGAGCAGCAGTATACATCACCCACAGTTGGGTAGCAGTATGCATCTCCCATAGCAGGATAGCAGTATGCATCACCCACAGTTGGGTAGCAGTATGCATCACCCACACTTGGGTAGCAGTATGCATCACCCACAGCAGGCTAGCAGTATGCATCACCCACAGCAGGCTAGCAGTATGCATCACCCACAGTTGGGTAGCAGTATGCATCACCCACAGTTGGGTAGCAGTATGCATCTCCCACAGCAGGCTAGCAGTATGCATCACCCAAAGTTGGGTAGCAGTATGCATCACCCACAGTTGGGTAGCAGTATGCATCATCCACAGTTGGGTAGCAGTATGCATCACCCAAAGTTGGGTAGCAGTATGTATCACCCACAGTTGGGTAGTTCAGCTGTGGCCATTTGTTGCACTATAGACCACTCATCTTTTACTGCAGATCCCTTTAGTGTAAATCCTACAGCCATTGTGGACTGGGCATTAAATATGTCCTCTGTGGCTGTTGGGATCCCCTCAGTGGGCAATGGAGAGGCATTCTTGCTGGTTCTGGGAGAGGAAACTGAGATGTTTCCCCTGTTGTGTATTCAATGTAAGAACACTGAGGTTTCTCAGTCCCTCAGAAAATACTATGAGCTGTTACATAGGGATTATCCAGAACCTACACCCTTTCCTCCTGTCCTGTCTGCTTTGGAGGATGTGTATGCTACTGCCTGCAATTTTCCTAATAGACAGCTGCCCCTAAAAAGACAGACAGGATGTATAAAGTTCCTCAGTCTTTTAGATTTTTATACTCTTTTTTCCCAAATCTGATCCAGTAGCTGTAGTTTTATTTGATCCCACTACTGCAAAGCACGTAGCTAATTCCAGTCCTATTCTTTGTGATAAGGATGGGAAAATTATTGATAGGCATGAGAAAAGGTGTATACTATGACAGCTTTCATTTTCATAATTTTAAATTGTCAGGGTCGTATGTTAAAGTTTTTTTGACAACTGTGATAGTATAGGAATGTTCTTCTTGTGAATAAAACTGCACTAAGTATCTTAGTTTCTTCTATTGCATGGGTCACTACTCATTGTTTGCAGTGTGTGTATATGACTCTTTTGATACTTCTTCCAGGACTATGGCCACTGGTACTGTTTTGGGGAGCTTTCCATGGCTTCATTCTCAGAACCTCCCAAATGATGTTAAAAATGAGATTTCAAATTCTCCCTTGGCTAGAAATGTAGTGTTTGGCACCTCTGCTGCAGAGGAGATCAAAAAGTATGATGAAAGGGCAAGCCGATCCAGTGAATCTAAGATTTTTCAGCCCTCCTTTTCCAAAATTTCCAAGGGATTTTCCATCTCCTCCTCCAGGTTTGGCAAAAAACAGAATAACCAGTATCAGCAAAATATAGATAAACATATGTTTAAGAAGAGGTGGCAAGGGATTCAAAAAGAACGTCCTAAAACCAAGGATAGTTCAACAAGTCTGAATGATTGTTCAAGAGACCTTGGGACCCCCTGTCCCTTTTTTATTTCAGAATGTCTGAATCTCAGTATTTCTGTTTGGCAACAGATAATTCCAGACAAATGGGTTCTGAAAATCCTTCATCTAAGTTACAGATGGCAGTGGGGGGAAAGTTCTCCTTTCCAGGGGGTCAGTCCTCATCCTCCAGAACAGACTCTTTTGTTTCCACCAGTTCTTTATCACATGTTGTACCAAGGAGTGACAGAACCAGTTGTTCTTTCTTAGCTGGGGAAGGCTTTTTATTTAACAATGTTCCTAGAGCCAAAGAAAGAATATTCTTGGAGACCAGTTCTGGATCATTCTTTCCTAAAACTGTTTGTGATACTACCCAAATCAGAAGATATCACCTCACAACTTGTTACCTCTTTTTCATCTTTCAAGTTTCCTGACAACACTAGACTTACAAGATCCTTTCCATCACATCCGCATTCATCCAGATTTCAGACGTTTCTTAAGGTTTTGTGTGTCTGGATCCCATTATCATTCTCTGTCTTACCCTTTGGACTATCTGCTGTACCAGAAGTGTTTGCAAAGTATGTAGCTCCAGTTGTAGCTCATTACAGGCTACAGGGTATCCACATTTTTCCATATCTAGATGATTTGCTTATCTCTGCAGAGTCTTTTTCAAAGTGTCAAGAATCTCTTCCTTGGGCGAGAGAGATCTTTTACCCAAGCTGGGATTCCAAGGAAAAAAATCAAAAGTCTTTCTTAACTCCTTCACACAGAATTATGTTCCTGAGATGTCAACTAGGCACCTCAGTTTAATGAGCTTTTCTTCCACAGAATAAAATAAGATCTTTATCTAGATCTATTTCTGAGGATTTTCACTCATACTTTGGTCACTGTGAAGGAATACCTCAGGATTTTGGTTCTCATGGTATCAATGATTCTCATGATACCCCTAGCAAGACTCCACATCAGAGAGATACAGAGGTATCTGAAACCCTTTGGTCCAGCATCAACACCCTTTATCTTTTCAGATCCCAGGGCTGGGGTTTGTCAGAAAATAAATATTTTGGTCGAGACAACATAAATCCTTAAATCTAGTTCTCCTCTTTTCCCTCCTTGTTCCAAAGCAGTGAGTAACCACAGATAGTTTGGATTTTGCTCGGGGAGCAGTTTCAGGAGGGATAAAAGTGCATGGGGTGTGGGGCATCAAGGACAGATGCAAGCACATAAATATAAAAGAGATGCTTGATGTAATTAAGGCACTCTACTCTCTGAGTCATCTTTTCTCCCCAGGACCTCTTCAAGTGGTTACAGACAATACCAGAGTCATGTAGTACATCAACAAGCAAGGTAGAACCAGGTTATACTCCCTTTACAGACTAGTCATTTATCTTGGGATATAGCTTCACAGCACACTCTCACCCTATACAGGCATCTTGCATTTCATCAGAGCAAAACTGTGTGGCAGACAAACTGACCAGGACCAGGGCAGACCTTCATGAATGGAAACTAGATCAGGATGTCTTTTAAGATTTGATCCATCTGTGGGGTTTTCCTCATGTAGACCTCTTTGCCTCATCTCTGAAGAATCCACTGGCAAGGTTCTGTTCCAGGACTCCTTGTCAGAAAGCCTGGAAGACAGATGCCTTTTATTTTATTTTCCTTGGACAGGAATGTTCTTGTATGCTTTTCCACTCTTTCCACTAATATCCAGGGTATGTCTGAAGATTCAGAAGGACTCCCCCAAGATCATTGTGGTGACTCCATTCTGGCCCAAGCAACCATGGTTCTCCTTTAATTTGGAAATGGTCAGGGGCAATTATCACAAGCTTCTTCACAGACCGGATCTGCTCACACAAGAACAGGGGTATTTGATACACCCCAACATCACTCAACTTCAGTTGACTACCTGGATGATAGAGTCTTAATTCCTTTTAAGCACCTGTTTACTGAAACCATGTAGCAGGCACCAATAGAGGCAAGAAAGCTTGCAACTTTGAAATCATACACTAGCAAATGGAAAAGGTGTTCTAGTTGGTGCCAACAACATTTACAGCACCCATTCAGGGTTAGTTGTACCCTGGTTCTACAATATCTGTATGAGTTACTATCTTATAGTCTTTCTTTTTCATCTGCCAAGGTTCATTTTTCAGTGATTTCAGCATGTCTACCCATAGGTCCTCCTCTTTCAATGTAGTCTCTTATGTTAAGAGAAGAGACTTCCAAGAAAACTGGTGGCCCTTCCTTGGGATCTTAATTTTGTGTTATAGAAGCTAACATTTGCTCAGTTTGAACCAGCAAATCTGGTTGACTTGAGGATCTAAACATGGAAAACAGTTTTACTGATTGCTGTGACCTCTGCAAGAAATGTAGCTACTCTTATGGTAAGTCAACCTTATCTCATTTCCATAGGGACAGGGCTTCTTTGAGAACTAATACTTGTTTTCTGCCCAGAGTTGTATAGGAGTTTACTTTAAGTCAAACTATCCAGCTCTCCAATTTCTTTCCTGAACCTAAAAATGAGGGAGAAAGGATACTTCATACCATGTGGCACACCTCATCACACCTCATCACTAAAGGCTTTTCATCCAGAAAAAGGAGGTCATTGTCCCACTGTACTTATCCCTCATTAAACCCCATTATAGAGTGCAATGACCTGTTTGGTATGTACCTCACAAGACATCTGCAACAGATGGAAAGGCCGCAGAAATACCTCACTAAAAGAATCACAGGCTTAAAGCACATGTCATATGCTGATCATTTAAAAAAACTCCAGCTATACTCTGTGGCATATCGTCTACTCAGAGGCAAACTCTGCTTAACATACAAGGCCATGTCAAACCCTGAGCTGTTGGACATGCTCCACTTAAAGAAATCCCAATCCCTCAGAACCACACGCTCCAGGGATCCAAACCTTGTCATCACAATGAACAAAACATGATGGAGGGATAGGTTTCTGACCCAGAGACTCCCCATACACTGGAATAGACTGCCCATACATGTCAAGCTGAGTGCCTGCTTGGTCCTCTTCAAAAGGAACCTTGATGATTGAATGGGAGATAGGAAATTCACCCCAGGGATCATGTCAGTCGCCCTGCTAGACAGGGGCCCAGGAAAGTAAATATTGTGGGAAGAAATATCTGGGGAATTGCTTGGCTTGGCTTGTATAGACTCTAGGGCCGATAGCCTAGTACCAACCTATGAACCTAAGAATGTCCACAGGCAACTCGGCTACTATTATAACAGAACTAAATCTTTCAGATCTTTAGCGCAATTGCTAATTTTTTGTGAAGGTAAGAAGGGACAACCTGTGTCAAGCAGACTATTTCCAAATGGTTGCCTAAGGCTATTATCTTTGCTATACTCACCAGTACAAAACTATTACAGGCAGTGTAAAGGCCCATTCTACCAGGACCTTGGCTTCCTCTATAGCTATTCGGAAATGGTTGTAGTCCAGAAGTGTTCTAGAAGCTGCTATTTGGTCTTCTATACATACTTTTACAAAGTCTTATAAGCTTGATTCCTTCTCTGGGTACAGATCAAGCTTTGCTAGGACCATTTTCCATTGGCTCCTGGACTCATTTCCTTTCACCTTCCAAATGAAAGGGGGGGTTGGCATAATGGTTAAGGTGTTTTCCTTACAGACACAAGGTGCAGGGTTTGATTCTCGCTTGCGGTAATTGGCTAGGCTTAAAAATGGCCCACATGGGCAGTTAGCCTAGAACTGAACTATGAACTATGTATTTAGCTAAGGTAATCTACCCATATAACTAAGGTTACTATAGCAGCGATCAGTATGATGACTGCTGTTAAGTAAATCTTACCATAAAAGTAGATGTTTGAATGATCACTGTTGCAGCAGCCTCTGCCTCCCTCGGCCCCCCTTTTTTTTGTTGTTTTTTTTTTTTAATCAAGGGTGTGGAGATTTATTTTTTGTTGTTCCTGGCATTGTTCTTTCAGGGCCATACCTCTCAACCTGGAAACCTCAAAAATCTGTATAAAGGTCCATGAAAAGTAGGTATAACTGGCCAAAAATTGGGATGTTCACTAACATAATATTTGAATACATAATCATGTAACCTCACCCACTCCATTGGAATTGTGGGATACTGACATGGAGATTGCAGTCACTAAATAATAATAATGAATAATAGCAGACATTTGAATTTCAGACTTCATGTCCCTCCAAAAATGCATAATAATGCAAAACCTGTTATTTTAGCAACAACCTGAGTTTACAGAAGCAATATTTAAAATTTGTCCCTATTTTGGGACCTTGTCCCACCATTATTTTTGGCATTGTCCAGATTTCTTGCTCTGAGAGATTGAGAGATGTGGTCACGGCATATTCTATTACAATTTACTTCTTCCAAATACACATTAGTCCTACTATGCCAGAATTATGAAACAAATCCCCAATAAAACACACACACACACACACACACACACACACACACACACACACACACATACACACCTGCAGTACAACAGTATAATTTGGCAAAATAAAATAAATAACTACAACTCCTTTCTTGATGTGGCCCTGTACAGGCCTCCTAAGAAATTCGTCATTACCTCCCATCCCCTTCCAGTAGTCGCACAATCTGTATTTACCAGGTAATGCCAGTTACAATGTGCCAAGTAACAATTTTTTTAATTCAAAGAGCATTTTGCACATTTACTCTATCTCCCATTTCTTCTTTTTTTTTCCTCCAACATAAAACAAGTCTTCTGTAGTTGCTGGTAAACCATTCTTTTCATACAATAATCCGGTTTTCTATGAACCTGTGAGCTCGCACTTTTTAGCAGTTTCATGAGACTAGTAGCTCTTGCCATCATTGGCTGCAGCATGCCCTTTGATCAAACACCAAAACAAAGGCTTAAAGATACAGTTATCTGAATAAAAGATAAAAAAATGTAATTTAAATGCACCGTTCCATATTTTGTTGTATGCAGCCGATGTTGTGCAAAATTTGGAGCTGTTTCGCAGGGGTCTATATTAGAACACAGAACTTTCAAAATTTTGAGTGTTCTAATATTGAACCCTATTAACTGAAAATTTAAAACATCGAACATACAGAACAGCGAATTTTTTCCTTGGGAAAAAATTTGCTGTTCCAAAACACATACACACAACACAAGCACACCAAACAAACAGCAATCCACACAGATACACCTAAACTCTTACACCTAACCCTACACTAAACTATACATACACCATTAACTATCCACTTACCTTAACCCAAACCTTAACCCTAAGGTCCGTCACTATCACACAGTCACCTCACCCATGCCCTAACCCTAACTCACCTACCCCGCCCTAACCCTCACGTCCATGCAATCTCACACTTACCTGACCCGTGCTCTAACCCTAACTCACCTAACCCGCCCTAACCCTCACGTCCACACAATTGCACACTTACCTGAACCCGACCTGTAACTTTCCACTACAGGGCTGAAAAAACTGAAGTAACAGAAACGGACAACCAAATTCTTTCCCTGGGAAAAAAAATTTGTTTTTCTGTTTCTTCAATATTTTCAGCATTTGCTGAAAACGGGTCGATATTAGAACACTCGAAATTTTGAATGTTTGGTGTTCTAATATAGACCCTTTCGAAGTATGACCAGACTTTTGAGAGGTGTCGGTTTTTATTTTTGATTTGGCTGCATCTTTATACTTGGCATTCGCAGTTCTGCCAAATGCAGTACAGTTCAGAGATATGTGGCTGGCTGCTAATATTGTTGGTGGGGAGCTTTAGCTCTGTTCTGTACACCTTAGTATGAGCTTTCCTATCAGCATATTGGCAACTACCATGAGGTATCTGCACAACAGTGTTATTTCTTATCCATCTGGAATGTGTGCACATATTTAGTTTGTGAATTTATTCATACATAATGTTTAAAACTTAAGTTAAACAATCCTTGTGAACTGTTTAATGCAGTGATGAGTTTTTACTGCCGTAGACAAATAGGGTCCTGCTGTTGTATTACCCAGACTTCACAGAGACATTGCAGACACTTCCCTTTTTACCAAGTCAACTGATAAGACAAAAATGTGTATTTGTTTTCTTGTACTTTTGCAGCAGAACTTATGTGCAGTGACAGATCAGTAGCCTAGTGTACTAATTACTGATCCATATTAGCGAAAAAAATTTTCTGGAACATCACCTACAATTATCTTGCTCACACAGTGCAAAACTACACTGAGAGCCAGGACCCTCGATACAGTCCTCTGAAGTCAGTAGTGACAGTGTTCTAGCTAGTGCATGGCACCAGGTAAATTAAATTATCATGTAGATGATGTGCACCAAAGTAGTACTACCTTCTTTTTTCATTTCTTTGTTTTTAAGTACAGCATTCTGGTCAGTAGATTATTTTATCTGAATAGTAAAATATACAATACAGCTTTGTATCTTCTGCTTGATAACATACATAAATCGGAGCAGTATGGTGACATAGTGAGAAGATCTCTTATTTACAGCTACTCCACCTGGGTTTCTGACCTCTAGTCACTGCCTACATGGAGCTTTGCTTGTTCTCCCCCATACCTACAGTGTTTTTTTCTGTGTACTTGAGTTTCCTGCTATCTGCAAAACCATGCTGTTTGACTGACTATATCTGCTGTATTTGCCCTTGACGTTGTAGACTCGGTTATTTAAATAAATAGCAGAAGTGGAAGCTATATTTATATTAAGATGTGTGCTTCTCTCCTCCTAACTGTTGCCATTAAAATTGTAGGGACAGTTCTTAGTTGCTACTGTCCAAGGAGTTTTGGAGAAACCATGTTGATCCTCTAGCAACCCCCAGTGAATCCACCACTGACCAACATACTCAAACACACACACACACACACACACACACACACACACACACACACACACACACACACACACACACACACACACACACACACACACACACACACTCACACTTAGCCCTACTTTACCTATTCCATAAGTAAATCCACTTATGCAACCACACACCTAACTGCTGCCAGGGGATCGCTTGCTCTCTCTCACTCTTCACTGTCTCTCACACACAGTCTCTCCTCCTTTCATTCATACATGCATTCACTCACATAACATCTCTCTCATTCACTCACGCATGCAGACAGAAACATAAACAGACATATGTGCACCCACACTTTTTTTCTGTTTTATTTATTTTTTTACATTTGCTAAACAGCTGCTTAGCGATTGTAAAATAAGGTGAACAGTCCCTCTCTCTCTCTCACTCTGTTACACCTACAGAAAACACATGACAAGGACTAAGAGAAAATTTCAGTTTTAGTAATGAAGAAACTGCACTCTTCCTTACAGTTTTTTTTTTTTTTTTTTTTTTTTTATAATTAGGGCTTCGCTACCTGTCTGCATGACAGTCAAGAAGAATGACTCTCAACTATAAACACATCAAGGGCAACAAAACAAAATCGGGATTTGAAGGTGCCACTCGGGAATTCGTGGCACCCTATTATTTCACCTCCAAAAACAGGAAATAAAGAGGAATTTGTTACAGTTGAGAGATATGGCCCTATGCCTTCTTGCATGAACCTTCTGTCATAGTTTTAATAAAATCTACTGCTAAGTTCTATATCTAACATTTATCTTTTAAGCTTACAATTAACACTTCCATCCTCCATTATATCTTGAGCTCCTCCTACACTAACTTTGTTCTCACTTCTTCTTGATCTATAATTTCCACACTTACACTTGCCCCAAACATATCTTCTTCTAACCATACCCATACTATCAACTCCTCTGAATACACTATCTCTCCTTTTTCTTTATACCCATCTCCTATCCCTAAGCTCCTTACTACTAATACTGACTTTTCTCATACCGCTCCTTAACTCCACTACTTAAAATTCAAAAGTTTATTTTTCCAAACTTATTTGACAGCTCATTAACTAATATATCTCTCTAAACTGTTTTGTCAACAAATACCATATCTACTTCCTTAAAGTGTTAAAGGATAATCTTTTCCTGATAGTACATACGTTTTGATTGTGAATTTCTCTTTGCCAATTTTGTACCTTATTCTGTGTTTAAAAAATGCATACTAAGTATTGATGTTAATATTGTTTAAACTTCCACTATTCAAACTTTGTACTGTGATGCTTTTCTCCCCGGGCCTCCACTGAAAATGGGTTTCTGACCCATTTGGACTTTCCCAGTCACCAAATGTCAGTAAATAAAAATAAATAAATAGTTACTTGGCTTTCGACAAATCTAAGATAGTAAGAAAACCATATTTTGTTACTCATAAGTAAAGTCATGGCATCTAGATCCAGGAATGACATCATATCACTGTACTCAGCCCTCATCAGACCCATCATAGCAGATAACACCCCTCTTTGGTAAGTACACGACCAGGCACATGTAACAGCTGGAACATCCACAGAGGTTCTTCACAAAAAGAATACAGGGTGTAAACACAATGGTGTATGCAGGTCACGTGAAAGCCCTATCTCTTCTGCAGACTGCTGAGAGGCAGTTTAGGCGTGGCATACAAAGCATCCATGGATTCCGTTCTGATGGACCTTTTTCATAAATACAAGATGAACAGCATCTAAGAATTTAAACTTTGCTTATGACTTAAATAGGACATGTTGGAGGGAGAGGTATGTCTCTCAAGAAAATCTCAGTTCTCTAGAATATCATATGCATATCAAGCAGGGCCCTTTGCTAATGTTATTTAAGCACAACCTGGACCTGGTGATGTTAAATCAGAAATGCACCACTGATCTGACATCTATGTCTCTGATGCACAGAGGCAGCCATTAAATCCTGTGCTAACTAAAATATGTGCCTTAAAATAACTTTTGAGGCACAGCAGCTGACATAATACATTTTGTTTGCATGGCTAGGCTTATAAAGGTCCCAGGGATTGTTAGCCTAGTATACACCTGTGAACCTATGATCCTATAAGACATCAGAGGTGCTAAGCTCCTTGATTTTATCATAAAAATAGACATGGAGAGATTATTTAGAATACAGATTGGTGGGCAATGATTTGTTGCAACCAAACTACATAAAAATTAAGGAGGTAATGCCTCTGAGAAGAGGAAAAGAGACTTGTTGGAGGTATAAGTACGTGTCTTGCAGATACTCATGGATAAAGTCGATTTATCCTGTTCAGAGTACTAAATATTTCCTAATGTTAATATTTTTAATATAGGATGCTGTTTACTTAATATTACTCATCCACAGAAACTTATGCAAATTGTCTAATTTTCTGTATTATAGTTATAACTAAGCTACCTAATCAGTTATCCATTTATTTACAAATAGGTGAAGTAGATCACTAGGACCCATTTCAGTCCTGAACAAAAATATATATACTGAACAAAGAATTTCAGAAAAATACTGGGCAAATCTTAACTGAAAATATATTTAATTAAAATGCTTAAGTTCATTTAGAAATATATCCAGATAAGTTTCAATTCAACAGATAGTAAATCTGAACTGGTCCTGATATCTTAACTCAAAATAGGGTATAGGAATGTGTGTGTGTGTTTTGTGTGTGTGTGTGTGTGTGTGTGTGTGTGTGTGTGTGTGTGTGTGTGTGTGTGTGTGTGTGTGTGTGTGTGTGTGTGCTTGTGTGCGTGTGTGCGTGTGTGTGTGTGTGTGTGTGTGTGTGTGTGTGTGTGTGTGTGTGTGTGTGTGTGTGTGTAAAGTTCTGAGTAAAACTATTGTGTGTGTCAACAACCATGGAATCCTAGTTAGGTTTTTTATGATGACATGCTGGCAACTTTCCTGTCTGGGGGGCATTAGAAGGTAATAATGACAAATAGAGACAAAATCCTACAGTTACCTGTGTGGGTCTGTGGGAGGCTGTCATGTCATAGGACCTGGACCTGGTCTAGATCAGAAGTAGGCCTCAAGTCTACTTTGTTCAGCCAAATGTTGTTTCTGGGTCCTCACTGGTGCAAGTTCTATTGTTCTTTCTCTTTAGGCTGTAGGGAGGCAAGTTTCTGATCGGAGACAAATCTCATCCAGATATTAAACCACCAAGCAATAAAACAATGGAAATAGTTCAGTGCAGTTCAGTTCTTTTTATTGATCTTATGCAGGTGAATGCTTTCTGAATCATATACAGAAAATGATCCATTTTTATAGTGACAATTGCGGGCGTGTTTGTGAGTGACCACCGCCTCTTGGGCATGTCTAAGGTATGGGAGGGCCCTAAGACTTTTGACTTCATTAAGTGTCCTTTGAATGGCGGCCACAGTGGTGCAGCGGTTAGCATTGCCGCCTCACAGCAAGAGGTTCTCCGGTTCGATTCTCGGCTGGGGTGCCTTCTGTGTGGAGTCTGCATGTCCTCCCTGTGGTCGCGTGGGGTTCCTCCTGGTGCTCCGGTTTCCTCCCACATCTCAAAGACATGCTGTAGATAGATTGGACACTGTAAATTGGCCCTAGGTGTGAGTGCGTACATGTGTGTGACTTCTGTGGAAGGTTGGGCATTGGGCTGGCAACTCGAAACTGTAAAACTCCACTGCCAATCATGAGCGGACAGGTAATCCACTGTGGTGACCCCTAACCGGGAAAAGCCGAAAGAAGAAGTGCCCTTTGAATGTTGTTAATAATGCTGATGTGAAAATGTTTCCATATGTTATTAATTATGCTGGAGTGAAAATCTTTTCATATTTTATAAAATTAAGACAATTTATAATTTCTAACATTTATAGTCATTTACAAATGGTGAAAATCATTAAAAAGTACTACTAAAGAATATATTAAGGAGATAACAGAATTTTCCAATAATTTAAAGTAGCCAAGAAGTTTTAACAGCGTGTTAGACTCCAGTGTATTGCACTTGTATCTGATGCAACGTTATTAATCTAATCAGCTATACATTCTTTCAGGCATCCACTTAGCATTTGTTTATAATGAGCTTTGCAACCCACTTACAATCAGAAGTTTAAAAGTAAACACATAAGCACTTTCGCTAGCAAAGTTTCTTCACATTTGCCTAACTATGGTTCATCTAGAAAATCTGAAGGCTTAGAAGAGGTAAAATTTAAAAAAATAGATAGAAAATAGAAAGTAAAAAAATAAAATAATAAAAATAAATAACGGGCTAGAGTGGTTTATTGGAAGTGTGGTGTGGGAGTCACATACGTAGGAGAGCCCTAAGTGCCTAGCTGATTGACTGTGTGTCAGGTTGAAATGATGCATCCAGTATGGGAGGATGAGATTTGTCGCCGATCAGAAACTTACATCTCTATAGGCTAAAGAGAAGGAACCATAGAACTTGCACCGGTGAGGACCCAGAAATGACATTTTAAAGTCACTAGGGCTAACCCACAAGGAGTTAAAGCAAAAGCAAATACAAACACAATTCCACGGCTACTGCAACCGGCAACTGAACAGCTGGGCAGCGTAGATGTAAAAGCACAGCCACAGGAACCAAAAAAGAACCAACCAAGAATACACTCCCAAATCACAGTTGTTTAATGAAACGACTTAGCACTTTCACCTTACAAGGCATCTTCAGAGTCAAAAAACACACATACCCCCACCCCACATATATGCAAACTATTAATCAATCAATCAACACAACCAATGAGCCTTTGCAAATAATTAACAACTATACTCCACTTAAGTAAACTAAAACTTCAATAAAAAATTCTTAAGAATATACACACAACCTATACAAATTTAAATATAAAACACCACATAAATAGTCATGACAAATGCAATATATATATATATATATATTATTAACTAATGTAAAATAAATATAATGAATATATAGTTCATCTAAATCATCAAAGAAACTAATAAATACATATATATATAATATTGATGTATAAGATATAATATATATATTATACAATTTAAAAAGACAATGGTGTTACAAACATAACCATTGAATATCTAAAACTTGGCCACATTTTTTATAAAATTTGTGATTGATGTATCAACAGGGTTTAATGGAAATGTAGTCGTTCAGCCCAGGAAATTTCATTGCATTCAACCTTAACTGCCATTCCATTTCCTTCAAGGCCACCCTGTTTTAACATCCCCACCTTTCTCTTCTTTCACACGATCAATAACAAAGAACATAAACTTCTTAAAATTAATACATTTTACACTATGCAGAAATAGCGCATTGTGCATATCTTTGTTTTTGATAGACCTAAGATGCTCAGGAATCCTGTCTCTTAACCTGCGTGTTGTCATCCCCACATAAAATGCATCGCAGGATGAACAACAAGCCACATAAATTAGATTTCTGGAATTACAGTTACAGATACCCGGACAAGGCAAGGTGTACTGGTAACCTGAAATAACAATGTACGGTCCATCAGCAATAAATCTACAACTCCTACACCTTCCACACTTGCCATCCTAGACCTAGTATACAACTTGTTCCTTTCCAGGATGGCCTTCAAATTAGAACCCCTACTGTAGACAATCACCGGCTCTTTACCCAACAATGCCTTCAAATCACTATTAAAGCTGTAATTCCACACATTTCTCAATGCAGTACAAAACTCACTAGACTTATCACTGTATTTCATGATAAAACAAGGTCCCTTCTTATTTTTGTCACCCAACCTTTCATTCACTACTACAGCCCCACTTCCAAGTCCAAGATTACTCCTTAAAATAGGACCGTAGATGGTACGCCGTTTCTTTGTTATTTCCTTTTTCACACTTAATAATAACTTGATAGGATAACCACGTTCTAGCAGCATACCAATCAACTTGAAAATTTCCACTCTGAAATTCTCATCATTGCTCACTAGTCTTGAAATGCGTACCATCTGCCCCTTTACCACCCCTTTTCTCTGATGAAAGGGGTGGCAACTGCTAAAATGCAATAGTGAGTTGGAATAATTTTCTCTTCTATAAATAGTACTCCTCAACTCACCATCAACTTTCAAAATATTAATATCTAAAAAATTAATACAGTCAGAACTCCAGGTGTGAGTAAACCTTAAAAAGTTAGTAGTTTCGTTGAGATAACCCACAAACTCTATTGCAGAGGCTTCATCACCCTTCCATACAATCAAAAGATCATCTAGAAATCTATTATAGAGTACAATGTTGTTCCTAAACCTAGAAGGAAAAACAAATGCCATCTCTCAAGCCAATAATACCAAATTGGCATAAACTGGTGCACACTTGGCACCCATGGCAACTCCAGAGCATTGTTTATAAATCTCACCTTCAAATTTAATGAAATTGTTATTTAAAACCAATTCCATTAAGTCCTGAAACAAATTCAGTCTTGTTTTATCAATAGTATTACTCATGTTTAAACTAGAAACAAACAGCTCCAAACCATCATAATGTGGAATGACAGAAAAAAGATTAACTACATCAACTGTCAAAAAGCTATATTCATCAAAATTATTACCAACTTCCTTCAGTCTTTCCAAGCAGTGCCATGAGTCCTTTAAAATATGGGGCACTTCTGTTAAGGCTGACTTAGTCCACTCATCAACAAAATCCGCAAGGGGTCCTGTCTTAGAACCCCTGGCCGCCACAATAGGTCTAAATTGCAAATTACATCAATATTATATATATATATATATATATATATATATATATATGTATTTATTAGTTTCTTTGATGATTTAGATGAACTATATATTCATTATATTTATTTTACATTAGTTAATAATATATATATATATATATATATATATATATATATATTGCATTTGTCATGATTATTTATGTGGTGTTTTATATTTAAATTTGTATAGGTTGTGTGTATATTCTTAAGAATTTTTTATTGAAGTTTTAGTTTACTTAAGTGGAGTATAGTTGTTAATTATTTGCAAAGGCTCATTGGTTGTGTTGATTGATTGATTAATAGTTTGCATATATGTGGGGTGGGGGTATGTGTGTTTTTTGACTCTGAAGATACCTTGTAAGGTGAAAGTGCTAAGTCGTTTCATTAAACAACTGTGATTTGGGAGTGTATTCTTGGTTGTTTCTTTTTTGGTTCCTGTGGCTGTGCTTTTACATCTACGCTGCCCAGCTGTTCAGTTGCCGGTTGCAGTAGCCGTGGAATTGTGTTTGTATTTGCTTTTGCTTTAACTCCTTGTGGGTTAACCCTACTGACTTTATCTTGGATTCGGCTTTGCTTCCTGGTTGCTTGTTCGCTTGGTTGTGTCGTGATGGAAGCTATCTTAAAGGAACTGGCTGGAGTGGTTGATAAGCTTATCAAAGCTTATTCTAAGGGCAAGGATGTTAGCATTGAGGCTGGAGACGGCAGCCCTACTAATTCGCAGATGGAGCTCTTCACTTTGCATTCTCCTCCTGCGAGCTCTATTACGCCTGGGCAGTTACCTCATCCTACCGCTTCTTACAGCGGGGCGGTGTCTAAAAATACGGCAGCAGTGTTGGTGAACACTAACGTGGATAGTGAAGGTTTGTTGGCTGCCTCAGCTTCGGCTGCGCGTCCTGGAAGTGATTTTAGGATGGAGTCATGGCTCGAGCTACCGGCGTTCAACGAGAAAGTCGGTGGGCTTGATAGAGCAGCATTAGACCATCCTACACTTAAGGAACAGATTTTTTCATTCAACAAGCTCTGCACCAAGTACAGGGCTATGCAAATGGACAACTGGTTCCTTAATCATTCTAAGGAGCTTAAACAGGTGCCTAAAGGGTTACGGATTTGGAAACTGCCCATGGGGATAGAACGTGGTTCTGAAGCTTTTGATGAACTTATTAAACTCTTTGACCGGACAGGTATGGAGCTATTAGATATTATTATAAATAACAACAATGCTAAAATGTGTGCTTTGCGGCAGGACATTTCAAAGTTGCATTTGAGCATAACCTCTGATTTACTTTTTTTTCAATATCAGGCTAGTTTTAACAAAGTTATTAAGGATGTAGAAAACTTTGTTAATCATAGTAAATCAGTTAAAAATAAGAAATTAGCCAGAGATACGGCTGATTATGTCAACAATTGTGCATATCCCCCGGGGAATAAACTGTTTCAAAAGAATTTGACTGACAAAGGTAATATATCAAAAAATGCGGACAGAGTTGACTATGGTGATAATTTTGATGAACAACTAACAGTTACTGATGACGAGGTTTTTTTGGATGTGCATCACGGACCTCGGAGATCAGAGAGACTCTTGAACCAGGGAACAAGGACAATTTATTATCCCCAAAGGGGAGTGTACAGGGGGAAGGGGGGTTATCGCAGATGAATGCAACTGAGAACTTATGTAATGAATTTTGTGTGAATTTTACCAATGAGCCTTCTTGTGTTAATTTATGTGTTTTTCATGAAACAGTTCAAGAAACTTATAATTGTATGAATTTTGGTGAGGAGAGTGTTGAACTGAGTTCAGTTAATAATGTACTTTCTATCGGTCAGGGCATTAATGATATTAATGGTAACGAATTGAATGAGTTTGTGACCAACCTTAGTACTAGCAGTGACATGGAAATAATGCATGATGAATTTTCGCTGGATGTATACCAAGGGTTGAAATGTGTTACTTTAAAACAACAAGGTTTCATTATTTATAATTATACTGAATTAGAAATAGGGAATGCACACTTCGAATTATTTGCTAAAGGTTTGAGTTTTGTTCCTAGTTTTAAGTTGGACATTGCTCATTTATTGTCGAATTTGAAATTATTTATTAGGAGGCTTAACCTTCTGAAATACTTTCATGACAATCAGACAAACAATACTGTTGAAGTTAATACTTTAATACCTTTGCTTAAGAGAAAGAGTACATTCAATCCACCTTCTTGTTTAGAAATTGTTGCTTTTGAAAAACTAATTGAGTTTGAATTTAGGAGAATTTGTTCATCTCCTGTTAAATTTATAGACAACTTGTCTTTTGAAGAAAGATTATTGTTGAACGAGTTAAAAAGTTCTAAGAACATCAGGTGTATGAAACCTGATAAGGGAGGTGGGATGGTGCTTATGAACAGGATAGATTATTCAACTTCTATGGCAAGATTATTGGATGATGAAACTACTTACATTAGGTCATCTATCAATGAAGTAAATAGAGCATATTCGAAAATAGATTTGTTTCTTCAGGATGCACTATTTCAAGGGGTGCTTAGTGAAATTGAATTTGATTTTTTGACAGTGAAACATCCGGTCCTACCGAGCATTTTTGGGATACCTAAGGTGCACAAAGGCATAAACAATTTGCAATTTAGACCTATTGTGGCGGCCAGGGGTTCTAAGACAGAAACCCTTGCGGCTTTTGTTGATGAGTGGACTAAGTCAGCCTTAACAGAAGTGCCCCATATTTTAAAGGACTCATGGCACTGCTTGGAAAGACTGAAGGAAGTTGGTAATAATTTTGATGAATATAGCTTTTTGACAGTTGATGTAGTTAATCTTTTTTCTGTCATTCCACATTATGATGGTTTGGAGCTGTTTGTTTCTAGTTTAAACATGAGTAATACTATTGATAAAACAAGACTTGAATTTGTTTCAGGACTTAATGGAATTGGTTTTAAATAACAATTTCATTAAATTTGAAGGTGAGATTTATAAACAATGCTCTGGAGTTGCCATGGGTGCCAAGTGTGCACCAGTTTATGCCAATTTGGTATTATTGGCTTGGGAGATGGCATTTGTTTTTCCTTCTAGGTTTAGGAACAACATTGTACTCTATAACAGATTTCTAGATGATCTTTTGATTGTATGGAAGGGTGATGAAGCCTCTGCAATAGAGTTTGTGGGTTATCTCAACGAAACTACTAACTTTTTAAGGTTTACTCACACCTGGAGTTCTGACTGTATTAATTTTTTAGATATTAATATTCTGAAAGTTGATGGTGAGTTGAGGAGTACTATTTATAGAAAAGAAAATTATTCCAACTCACTATTGCATTTTAGCAGTTGCCACCCCTTTCATCAGAGAAAAGGGGTGGTAAAGGGGCAGATGGTACGCATTTCAAGACTAGTGAGCAATGATGAGAATTTCAGAGTGGAAATTTTCAAGTTGATTGGTAT
>NC_056737.1:1121688589-1121698589 GCF_019279795.1 Protopterus annectens | reverse complement strand
TTACCTCGGGGATCACTTCAGTGGCTCTGCTGGACAGAGGCACAGGGAACTAATCTAAGGGGGCGGCGAAAGCCAACACATTCTGGCTAGGCTTATAAATGCCTTCGGGCAGATAGCCTAGTACCAACCTATGGATGAATGAAAGCTTGTTAAGAAAGTTGATATAAATGCAACAGAGAGAAGGGGATACTCATTTTACTGTTCTGTAAAATAAGATGACGTGAATAGTATATAATGAAAATAATAAAACAAGGATATGATACACCAAATTCTGGGTATCAAATATATGTGATAACATTGCTGTATCTGTTAATGGGTATGTATAAATATTAATTTTGTATGTGTAGCGCCAAGGAGAGAACAAAACAAAATTGAATAAGGTGAATCATTTGATGTACTAAATGACACGTAACACTGAGTAGTGACATTAATAAAGCACAGAAGAAAGGTGCACTTTCATTTGACTTACACTCTTTACACATTGACCACACCCCCTTCCCCTTCCATCTGCCTCCAACAACCTCCAGTCAACAAGCCCTTCCTTTTGCATCTAAACAAGCACTCCTATTTACACACTGTGCTTCATATCTCCCACTACTAGTCTAACCATGTAAACAAGCACTCCTATTTACACACTGTGCTTCATATCTCCCACTACTAGTCTAACCCACAGCTTTTGCCACACTATGTTTTCTCCAAATCTATATATCTCCTCACTGCTTCCATCCTTTGCCTTAACTACACTGTATATCGTCCCACCAAGAACTCATACACCTACGTTTACCTACCCACGTTTTACTCCGTCTTCCTATCACACCTTACTTATGGCCTCATTCCTATTTCCTCACTTTAACAATACTATGCACCAATTTAAGATATTCTCCCTGCCGACATTCCTTGTCTAAACGGGGACAAAACATTTCCACCAACATAATCTACCTACTTACCTCAGTCTAATCATTTCCAATGTATTAGTGTCAGGTGATATACAGCCTAAACGTGGGCTTGAGCTTAGCTACTCTCTCACCTCACATCCCCAGTCCTTTACCCCTCATTCTCCTTCTCAGGCTCCAGCACCTACATACACTAAAAAACTAGTCATTCTGTCCATGAACTTTCAAAGTATCATGAAGAAACTCTCACCTTTCCATGCTTGGATCTCAGTAAATACCCCTGCCATCCTCTCCCTCTCTGAAACATGGCTTGAACCTCATATATCTGACTCAGAAATTCTTCCACCAGGCTATAACATCCTCGGCCAAGATTGGCTTAAGAAGAAAGGTGGTGTTTCTGTTCTCTCCTCTGATTGGCTGACTCTTCAACTTCTTTATAACTCTTCCTCTGACTTTCATCCACCTGAAATCCTCATCGCTAATTGTCAGTTGAATAAATACAAAAAATTAACTATTGCCTCCATCTATATTCTCCCTGGTAGCAACATCACCACCCTAGAGCTCTTTCTTTCTTGGATTTCACAGACTATCTGTTATGAAACTGTTATCTTAGGCAATGTCAACATTGACTGAAAGTCCTTCGACACTGATTCCCCAAACATGTCAACCTCTTTGGCTTCTCCCAACTAATCTCTAACCCAACTCATTGAAATAAATACACTAACCAGGGCTCCACTCTAGATTGGGTCCTCACCTCCAGTCCTAACCTATATCATAACCCCTCCACACTACCTGATACCCTAAGCAATCATCATCCAACCTAAATACTTTGACACTCTCCTCGACAGTACAACCCCCAGCATTATAATGACTGCTGCAATCTCTCTAATTTTAATCCATAAACTTTCAATCATCAGCTCTCTTCAATCAATTTGTCCTTCCACCACAATCTCCCCCTTGAGGAAGCTGTCCTGTCTTTAAAAAAATCTTTTGGACACACTAAACTCCCTGGCCCCTATTAGGAATCTAAGAATTAAAACCATTTGGGCCCTCTGGCTGACCCAAGTCACCCTAGTTCTCATGAATAAGAGAGATAGTGTATGGTAAAAATGGAAGAGATCCAAATCCAATCACTGATCTCCAAACATATAGAGAGCTCTGCAACCTAACCAAAAAAAAAAAAAAAAAAAAAAAAGGTAACCCTCAATAAACAAAACTTCTTTCATAAACCACTCAACATCGCCCACACCAACCTTCAGAATTTCTGACACTCCGTTAACAAGCTGCTACAACCTAGTAGCCCACCCCCCAACCCCCTGCCCGAATAGCTCTGCATCTGATACTGCTTCTTTCCTTAATACCTTTTTCAGCAATAGTATCCCCAACCTTACCAAAAGTGATACTATCACCCATTACACACCCTTCTCTCCTACTCTATCTTCCACCTTTTCTCTTAAACCCATCCCCATAGCTTATATTAAATCCCTTCTTAGTAAACTTAAAACATGCTTTCCATTATTTGACAATCTACCCTCACAATTCTTAAAAACCGCTGCCGTTTCAATTGCTTTCCCCATCTCCATCTAGTAAACAGATCCATTAAAGAAAAAAACATGCCTAACATTTGGAAAAAAAATTCTACGTCATTCCCCTACATAAAGGAGGTAACCCAACTGACCCCTCTAATTTCAGATCAATTGCCATCTTATCTCCCCTGTCAAAAATTCTAGAAATGTGCATTCACAAATCGCTTATGGAACACCTTTCGCAAGGAAACCTCACACCCACATAGCATGGTTTCCAGCCAAAACATAGTCCTGCTACTGCTCTGACATCCTTCATAAATACTACTGCAAATTCTCACGACAACAGTAAATTAGTCTCCCGCTTGTTTCTTGATCTCTCTAAAGCCTTTGATACTTTTTTCCATTGACTACTTCTATCCAAATTAGCTTCACTTAACCTCACTAAAGCTGTGCTATCTTACTTTTCCAGCTACCTCTCCAATAGATTCCAGGCAGTGAAATTGCAATCCAATATCTCTCCCTTCCTACCTGTTCAAATAGAAGTACCCCAAGATTCCATCCTGGGACCCTTACTTTTTAATGTCTTTATCAATGACCTCCACTCTTCTTGTCCACTCTCTACCACCATTCAATATGTTGATGACTGTACTATCATCTCCCACTCAGGTGACATCACTCATCTTCACATCCTCACCCAACAGTCCCTTCATGCAGTTGAAAGATGGCTCACTTCCAACCAACTGATACTTAACCCAAAGAAAAACAAACTTCTGTTATTCCTACCTACAACTCTCCAGCATCAGAAAGCTACCTTTACTTTCCTCCCCCTTGAACAACACACTCATCTCTACCAAACCTCACACTAAACGTCTAGGTGTTATCATCGACGAC
Source organism: Protopterus annectens (assembly GCF_019279795.1). Lineage (NCBI taxonomy): Eukaryota > Metazoa > Chordata > Ceratodontiformes > Protopteridae > Protopterus > Protopterus annectens. The sequence continues at coordinate 1,121,695,279 of NC_056737.1, read as the reverse complement.
CAACTTAAGTTCAATCTTCATACTCAATATTGTATTAAAGACACATCAAAAGATGGGTGCGTTATACAGACATAAAACATTCCTCTAAAATGCTTCGAGGCCCTCTACTTCCCACACTACTCTATGCAGCCACTATACTCACAAAACTCAAATCTAATCTACTGTCTAAACTAGAATTTACCTATAATATAATTGCTAGATTTGCATCCAACCTATCTTATCATACCTACCACTGTATTACTCTAAAAAGACTAAAGTGGCTAGAATTTTATCACCAAATTCTACTACCCCAGATTTTCATGCCATACTCTGTCTTACACAAACCCTCCTTCTGCCCCTATCTCTCTACTTTAATCCAGTCTTATGCCCCTAACCATGCTCCCCACAGCTCTCAACAGCATGTATTGCACATCTATAAGCCCCCCCAAAAAATTGATACACTCCTCTACAGCTACTCTGTAGCAAATGCTTGGAATAAACTCCCTTTAAGACTTACATCTATCACTAAGCCTAAGTTCTTTAAAATAACTTTGAAAGAAAGCCTCTACAAATCTTGGTCCTGCCCATGCAATGACCCTAATTAACATAACGTTTCACTTCCTATAAAGCTGCTAACTCTATGACCTGAATTAATATACCTTCCCTCTTTTAAAACTTTTGTATCCTATTTTCTAACCTTCTCTGCTTCTTCCTTATACTTTGCTAATAGTTTCCGTTGCTTCCTGAGCTTCCTAAACTTGTTGACTTTCCCTGGCCTTTTACACAAGGTTTTAATCTCCTGTTCATGTCACAGGTCTTAAAGGACCTACTGTTCCTATTGCTTTCAGCTAACCAGTTCACCTATATTGGTCTCTATATTTATGTATATATTGTACGGTTTTAGCATATATTGTACAGGTTTACTATATATTGTACAGTTTTAGTATATATTGTACAGTTTTAATATATATTGTACAGGTTTAGTATCTATTGTACAGGTTTAATATACACTGTACAGTTTTAGTATATATTGTACAGGTTTAATATATATTGTACAGGTTTAGTATCTATTGTACATGTTTAATATACATTGTACAGTTTTAGTATATATTGTACAGGTTTAGTATATTGTACAGATTTACTATATTTTGTACAGTTTTAGTATATATTGTACAGTTTTAATATATATTGTACAGGTTTAGTATATTGTACAGATTTTCTATATTTTGTACAGGTTTAGTATATATTGTACAGGTTTAGTATATATTGTACAGGTTAATATACATTGTACAGTTTTAGTATGTATTGTATGGGTTTAGTATATTGTACAGATTTACTATATATTGTACAGTTTTAGTATATGTTGTACTGGTTTAGTATATATTGTACAGTTTTAGTATATTGTACAGATTTACTATATATTGTACAGTTATAGTATATATTGTACAGGTTTAGTATATATTGTACAGTTTTAGTATATTGTACAGATTTACTATATATTGTACAGTTATAGTATATATTGTACAGGTTTAGTATATATTGTACAGTTTTAATATATATTGCACAGATTTAGTATATATTGTACAAGTTTAATATACATTGTACAGTTTTAGCATATATTGTACAGTTTTAGTATATTATACAGTTTTAGTATATATTGTACAGTTTTATTATGATGTCCTTTGCTTGCTGCATCTGTCACTGTCGTACCTTGTATTATGTACGCTTAGTTTTGATTCAACTTGCTCATAGTAATCGATTCTGGTCATGTAAATTACTCTTTGTATTCTTCTATTATTTGTTTTACTTGTATTATTTTTGGAGCTTTTCTCTTCCGGTCTCCACTGAAAAAGGGCTTTTTGCTCAGTCGGACTAACCTGCTTAACAAATGTCAAATAAATAAATAAAATACATGCAAAAGTGATGTAGTGCTTAATAAAAGACCATAAGTTATGTAACATCATTAACAAAATACAGATACAATTTACTCAACAGTTAAGAAACAAAACAACACCGTCTCACTTATTTTTCCTTTCATAGGGTATTAAGCTGGAGGATATGAAAAGAAAAACTAATGAACTTATATGATTTTATTACCGACAAAATCTGAGCGGCAGAATCAGTACAGAGTTCTGAACTCCTGCTGCTTCCATTAAACTCTTCTCATATGCATGCCAGTTTGTTCTGATTCATTTAACAGATTTTTAATAGTTTTGCATTTCTTAATGTAGTGCAATTTTTATTCAAATACTTGATTTTTTTAGATTACTTATCAACATTCCAGTGTGTAATCACTAATATGCAATCCTGGAGTTCTGCCTTTAAAAGATAAGATTTCTACAGGCGGATAAAGATTGATTTCTTGAGCATCAATTGAATGATACTCAAGACACCAAGGATCGGAGTGTCTCCACTAAATTATTGTAGGTGAGATGTGCCTGTGGTGATGCCCTTTTGTGGGTAATTTCATACAACCATGGAGCTGAAATATATATATATATATATATATATATATATATATATATATATATATAGGTTCATAGGTAGGTACTAGACTATCTGCCTGAGGGCATTTATAAGCCTAGCCAGAGTGTGTCAGCTTTCGCCGCCCCATTGATTAATTAACTGTCAAGCAGAGCCAATGAAGTGATCCCATGGGTGTATTTTCTGTTACCCATCCACTTGTCAAGGCTTCTCTTGAAGAGTGTTAGTGAGGGGCTCTACCTAATGTAGTTAGGAATTTTGTTCCAAAGCATAGGGAGTATCTGTGACAGGAATCTATCCCTCCAGAGTGCTCTATTTATTGTTGTGGCGAGGTTTAGCTCACTAGAGCACGTGGGTCGCAGTGACTTGTATTTCATTAGGTGGAGCATGTCTATCAATTCTGAGTTGGACATGGCTTTGTAAGTCAGGCAGAGATCACCTCTGAGTAAGCGATATGCCACTGAGTACAGCCGGAGTTTTTTCAGTCAGGCTGCATAGGACATATATTTAAGGCCAGTAATCCTCTTGGTGAGGTACTTTTGTGGTCTTTCCAGCTGTTGGAAGTGTCTTGTGAGGTACATCCCAAATGGGGCATTGTACTCTATGATGGGTCTGATGAGTGACGAGTAGAGGGGCAATATAACCTCTTTATTTCTAGATGCAAACGCTTTAGTAATTAGATGGGCCACATAGAAGGATTTCCTAACTACTTTGGCAATATGATTGTCAAAGGAGAAATTACTATCTACGTGGGTCCCCAGATTTCTTATTACCTCTTCTGTATTAAGGGGGCTGCCACCTATGTGGTAATTTGTGGGTGTTTTGTTTTTCCCAAATGGGATGACTATGCATTTTATATATATATATATATATATATATATATATATATATACGTTCAGGAATGTGAGGGGCATTTTTTGGGGGGAGTAGAATTCAGACACATCATTGTAGGGGCAATGTCGGTGAGTATATATCAGCAGCACGGGTGGAGGAGGTTTGTGTCCTCCAAGTCAAGAGGTGTTGGGGGGGGGGTGGAATATGCCACCATGCAAAAATGCTTTAATAGTTACTTTAGGGATGATGAATGTGTCTCACTCTGACAGCTGCACTCTTTTATAGTTAAAATTAGAGTACTGATCAAAGATACATTTTAGTTATGCAACCTTTTTATGAAAAAAATCAGTCTCAATATTTTATATTTATATTCCCAAAGATATGAAGAAGTACCAACTAGTATGAATTTTCAAATGTATAGCAGTTAAGGAGAAAATTCCATTACACAGAAAACACTGTGCTAGTAATAGTAAATCTTGTAGGATAAGGTTGTTAATGAAAATGTGTTGAAATACTATTCTGTATGAAGCAGTTTTACTATCAACAGTATGTTCCAGGAAAAGCTTTTTAAGAATACATCACAGTGTAGTACTTAAGCACATTTCAGGAATACTTTTCATTGAGTAGCAGATTTTAAAAAGTCAGACAGAGATTTCACATATATAGTGTTAAACTAAATAGATATTAAGTTATCTATTAACATGATGTAGTGTGCTATTTAATCAAGGATTTATAATCAGCAAAAGTTGTTGTCTCTTAACTATCTTATTTAATGTAATAGGGGCTAGCATTTCAGGAAGGAAGTGAAGTAGACTTAAATATGTACTCCTAAATAGCAGAAAGGTAGTTAATATGAAATTGCTTGTACTGAGGGATGTTGACTAGGTCTGTGGTATTGTTAACATCACTTGCTCTTGTAAACTCTATGTAAAAATAGTTAAATGTTATAGAATTAACAAATACTACATTCAATTTTCTAAAACTAAACATTTTTCTTTGAGGTCATGGTCCCTTGTGACTATTTTGTCTCCATCTCCTGTGCATCTTAAGCAGACACACTCTGGCATTTATTCTTTCTTGTAAAAGGAGGGGGGGGGGGTTCCGTTAAATGGCAAACCAAGTATTCTCTTCTCTTCCTTAAGACAGTGTGATGTCAGAGTTGATATATTAAGTTAATGTATACAGTCACCAAACTGAAGGGTACAGAGGGCTTCAGATCCCTGCAGAAAGGTTTTCCTTTATACTGTAGTGAGTAATGTGAAGTAGGATTATATATTAATATTCTGAGATATTTAGTGGTTCTATTTTAGTATGTAGTAATATTATGTATTAATATCCAGGTGGTGGTGCTGCGGTAGCATTGTCACCTCACAGTAAGACGTTGTCCTGTTCGAGTCTCAGCTAAGTGCCTTCTGTGTGGAGACATGCGCGAATGCCTTCACTGAAGGCTGTACGTCAGGGCTGGCAACTCGGTATGTAAAAATCTGCTGCCAATCATTAGCGGACCGGAGTTCCGCTGTGGCGACCCCTAACTGGGAAAAGCCGAAAGATACAACATACATTTATGTAATATGTGGTATTGGAATCTCACTTGAACTTCCTTCCTTACTCAGCTTGCCAGTGTTGTGACATAAACAATAATTCTCTGTTGTATATTTGCATTTCTGAGCTTCATTTATATAAGTATGACAGAAATAATAGGTGCACCCTTTAAGCTATTTTCTTTGGCTAAATTACAAACACAACTACTTCGCCACATTGCTCAGTTTTTAGCTCAGCTTCTATGTCATTTCCTTTTTCTTATATTTTCCTCTATTTCTGCATATTTTGCTGCCCTGGAGGTGGATCTCAAGATAAATGCAATGGCTTCATCACTATTTTGATGTACGATTGATGCTGCTCAATACATTTTTGTAGTTCTGCAAATTAGACATAGAACTAGAACTGCTTTAAATGCTTCTAATTACTAAGTGCTCTAACTTTGCATTTAGAGCTCAAAAATATTTGTTCTCACACACACACACACACACACACACACACACACACACACACACACACACACACACACGTGTACATGTGCAAATACACGTGCACACACACACACACACACACACACGCACAAACATACACACAAACACACACGTGTACATGCGCAAATACGCATGCACACACACACACACACACACACACACACACACACACACACACACACACGTACATGCGCAAATACGCACACACACATGCACACACACAAACACACACACATGTACATGCGCAAATACACACACACACGTGCACACACACACACACACACACACACACACACACACACACACACACACACACACATACACACACACACACACACACACACACACACACACACACACACACACACACACACCTATAAACTACACATCTACCTTTACCATGACAAAATGAATTCATATTGTAAAATAATAATAATTAAGAGGAGAGATCTATGCCTGGCATACAGGGCATTGTCACACTTCACTCTAATGGAACTACTGCATATCCACAAAACAAACAGTACCAGAATTACCCGTTCTAAAGGCTTAAACCTTGCCTGTGATATAAATAGGACCTGGAGAGAAAGGTATGTATCTCAGAGACTACCCCGTCTATGGAACAGGCTCCCCATCCATGTGAAGCAGAGTTCCTCCCTAACCCAATTCAAGTGCAACTTGGACAATTGGATGGGAAACCGGAAATTCATCCCTGGTTTGGCCACCTATGTCTCTAATGGACACAGGTAACCTGTAAATGGCTCCTCTCCCAGGCCCATGCTTACACTTTTCAAAAGTATCAGAATTTGTCTGAGATTTGGGATGCACGGCTAGGCTTAAAAAGGCCCTTGTGTTCATTAGCCTAGTAAACACCTATGAATCTATGAACCTATTAACAAACCTCAGCCATATCCTGTAATTAATTAAGAATGTTAACTAAAAATTGGCATGGTTTAATTCAAATAAAAAAATAAGGTAAATTGTGGATTCATGAATAATGCTATGATATATCAAGAAAAATTTGTTTTTGTTTCCACCGTAAGTTATAAGATAATATGCTGTATGTAGTATTGTTTTTATTTTTTTAGAAGTTATGCTACATATTATTTTTTATTGTTTAGGTTATACACACATAAATTTACTGTGCTGCATTTTAATGAAGTACTTTTCAAGCCCTCTGCTTCCTAAACTGCTATTAAGTCAGGTGGGACTTTGGTTTAATGTATCTTCGACTTCCTAAGCTGCCATTAAGTCAGGTGGGACTTTGGTTTAATGTATCTTCAACTGCCTAAGCTGCCATTAATTCAGGTGGGACCTTGGTTTAATGTATCTTCAACTTCCTAAGCTGCTATTAATTCAGACGGGA
>NC_056737.1:1121658589-1121683589 GCF_019279795.1 Protopterus annectens | reverse complement strand
TTTCTTTCATTACATGTTAAAGCACATGAAAGAGAGAAAATAAATGCCAAATTACTTTCTCAGACATTGCATTTTTAATCCCCTTACCCTGGTATACAGCTTGCAAGCATTGTTTGTTAACTTTTTCGATACACATGAAATACCCTCACTATGTTTGCTTATATGTTCATTCACTGCAGTTACCAGTACAAATGTATCAACATATGCATAATGGCATGTACATCCCTTATGGTATTGCAGCTCGGCACATTATTTCCTGGCATAACAATGTGTACATCCCTTATGGCATCACAGCTCGGCACATTATTTCCTGGCATAACGTTGTGTACATCCCTTATGGCATCACAGCTCGGCACATTATTTCCTGGCATAACGTCGTGTACATCCCTTATGGCATCACAGCTCGGCACATTATTTCCTGGCATAACGTTGTGTACATCCCTTATGGCATTGCAGCTCGGCACATTATTTCCTGGCATAACAATGTGTACATCCCTTATGGCATCACAGCTCGGCACATTATTTCCTGGCATAACGTTGTGTACATCCCTTATGGCATTGCAGCTCGGCACATTATTTCCTGGCATAGCAATGTGTACATCCCTTATGGCATCACAGCTCGGCACATTATTTCCTGGCATAACGTTGTGTACATCCCTTATGGCATTGCAGCTCGGCACATTATTTCCTGGCATAACGTTGTGTACATCCCTAATGGCATTGCAGCTCAGCACATTCTTTCCTGGCATAATGTTGTGTAAATCTCTTATGGCACTGCAGTTCGGCACATTATTTCCTGGCATAACATCGTGTACATCCTTTATGGCATTGCAGCTCAGCACATTATCTCCTGGCATAACGTCGTGTACATCCCTTATGGCATTGAAGCTAGGCACATTATTTCCTGGCATAACGTTGTGTATATCCCTTATGGTATTGCAGCTCAGCACATTGTTTCCTTTGGAGTTAGTAACCAAATCAGAAAAGCAAAAACCTTGTCTTTATAAACCATGGTCTAAGAAAGACAGCTTTCATCTCATACAGCGAACTACTGGCATGTGGTCATTCCTCATACAGTGAACTAGTGGCATGTGGTCATTCCTTAGAACAGTTTATCAGCAATGTGGTCCTTCCTCAGGAGAGTTTATCAGAACATTAGGACATAACAAGTACTCAAATTTGGTTTAGTTACTCAATGGTTATTTCACAAAATCTCATTTAGTTGAACTCAGAAAACTGAAGAGGCAACCCAGCAAAATATTTTTCATGAGTGCAAAGCCATCATGGCTTCTTGAAAGGGACACTGACCTGTGTAACTTCTAACTACTAAACAAACTCCAAAGCTGCTGACAAGAGGTAAATTATATTATTGTTACTGGGTCACTTGTTTTGTTTCCAAAGGTTAGACAAATGTGCTTTACAGGCAGCTGGCAAATAAAAGAATACAGATGTTTTCACTTCACTCATCCACTAGACCGGCCTAGATTTCAAAAGCGAACTATACTGCACTGTAAACGCAATTTCAAATTATGTGTCAGCATTTTATTTTTGCTTATGTTATTACCGAACATCTAAAGAAATGTTATTTGTAAAAACACACATGCATAAATATACTATGCTTTAATTTAAAGCCTATCCCAAAGGTACTTACCTGCAAGGGTTTGCCAGTTCTTCAGGAGTTATCTTGATAAATGGTGAAACTGGTTTCTCCACAAATGATCCGAAGCCCAGCCGAAATTTACTAGTGAGATCTGCCATTTTCTCAGAAAGCATGGATCCCAGTTGTTTTATTTCTTCAAGATCCTTTTTCATGGATGCAGAGAGATCCATCAAGTAATAAAGATCAACTGGATAGTCTTCGACTCGGCGGACACTCATTGTGAATGTTATCTTGCTACCTATTCGAGTACATTAGAAGAGAATTGTTTAAATGCAGCTGTTACATTCTGTCATATTTACTATCACCTAAGATTCTTCATTACCAAATTATTTTATTTTTTAACAATTTCATGTTGCTAAATCTTAATTTTGATATTGTAGCATGACTTTACCAATGTCCTCATCGTATTGCATTTGTCCATTTTAGAAAAGCTACACAGGGTCTTCATAAATATGGCCTGATTATGCATTTGGATATTCATTTGTAGTTATTTCCCATAATGACAGATTTGTTATCCTAGTTATCAATAAATGTAAGTCATTGAGCACAGCAAGTTGTAGAAAAAAAGGGATATAAATTTTTTTTCTAGAAAAGTGCCACTTCTTTTATTTTTGACTGGTATGAGTGAAATAAATCTGATAAGGAAGTAAACAAGGATGGCTATGAAATCTTTAGACAGTCTGCATCAAAATTTAGATATTACTTTCTTTTAGAGTACATAAAATACTGTGTTATTTTATGTATGTCACATTTATTGGCATCTATATCACGTTATTGAAAGTTTACTTAATCGAATCAATAAAGGTCGAACTTTATTGATCGATTTAGTAAAACATCGAATAACATAAAAAAAAACAAATTAAAAAAAATAAATAAATGGTCTAGGCAGGGGGGCAAGCTCCCGTGTACCCCCCACGTGGGGAGGCTGCACCCACCACACCCTCCCCGACTTAAATATACCAACTCCGAGGCTGCACTACATTGAGGTAAACAGAAATCTCCCCTTACAGAGATTTCCTTTTACTTGCACGATGTTCTTCACTTTCGATATTGTCACATGCCGACAATATCAGACCCGATATTGTCAGCTTACGACAACGTGAAGTAGACCCCATTTATTGATATAGCATAAAATTAAAGTAAATGTGGGGTTGAGTTTGACTTGAGTATAAACCCTTCAACATTGTTTGATGATGTCATTATTCTTGGATCAATGATCCTGCAATATTCCTTAATGATATCACTTCTCTTGAATCATCTGGTCTCCAGCATTCCTCGGTGATGTCACTTCTCTTGGGTCATTAAGCTCCAGGAGCAGCACAGGAATACCCCAGGCATAGTTTATTACACTACATGCTGTGCTAATCACGTGAGATCTGTTTCATTTTGATAACAAAGTAAATAGCACTAAGCCAATGACCATTTCGCTATGGTGACACAGGGAGAAAACATCTAAAGCATAGCGACATTTTAGAATAGCCAATCTACCTAACGGTACAATGTTAGGATTAACCAGAATACCTTTAGGAAATCCACACATACATGAAGAGAACATGTAAACTCTACCCAGGCAGAAACCACAGTCTAGGACTAAAATCCTGTTCATGAAGACAAACATCACAGCACTAACCACTATACTAGCATGCTACCTGTAGTAGCAATAGGTAGAGTCCATCCAGTTTTAGCAGTTTATGTACTACAGATGGCGACTTAATAATATCAGGTAAGACTTGAGTTTGGTAATTTTTTTTCTCATGTTCTTGCTGACATTTGTTGACTTGGAAATGCACTCTTCTTGTCCTTTTGTACCATTCAAAAGGGTATAGCCTAAGAAATAGAGACCATATGATATCCATCTCCACGTGCCAGACTACAATGGCTTTGGTGAATGAAACACATGCTTTCTCCTGCTGTGGAGAAGAGCTGATATCCCCAAGTGTATTACCCATCTGATGTATAACTCCTGGTCTCCATTGGGTCGGGTCGGATAATATAAAAGCTTTGTGTGCCCTCTCAAAAAAAGAAAAGAAATAGTTGGTCACCAGTGAATCAATTACTGTCCTGGGTCAAATTTCTAGCTGATGCTGTGGCACCTCTCACTCGTCAGTTCCATTTTACAAGCATCACAAAAGGAAACATGCCCTCTGCACTATCACATTACCTGTTTGACAAAAGTTAAAAATTATAATGGGCCCTAAATGTGCTCTAAATCAACAACGCAGGCAGTAAAGTGCCTTATTTTAAACCATCCCTGATGGCTGCCTGGATGACAACCTCTCTCTGTCCTATCTCATCCAGATAGGAACAAATGTGTTGACTGGCCAAGGGATGGTATGATGGTCAGCAGTTGGGAACAAATGTGTTGATTGGCCAAGGGATATGTCATATCCCATCCAGTTGGGAACAGATATGTTGACTGGCCAAGGGATGGTATGATGGTCAGCAGTTGGGAACAAATGTGTTGACTGGCCAAGGGATATGTCATGTCTCTTCCAGCTGGGAATAAATGTGTTGATTGGCCAAGGGATGGTATGATGGTCAGCAGTTGGGAACAAATGTGTTGACTGGCCAAGGGATGGTATGATGGTCAGAAGGCAGTAGGGGAAAAAAATCACATAAAAACTGATGATATGAAACCTTAACAAATTCTGTTGTCCTAGCCTTTGCTGTTATTATTTTTGAAGCTGACGCAATCTACACAATTCATGGAGAACTTCCTGAACTGCTTGTGATCCTTCATATGATCTGAGAAATGCAGAAATGTCATTCTTTAGAATTCAGTGATTTGACCAGTGCCTTTTGTGATAAGTCTTTTCAAAGAGCCATGGCTTTGGGAGTGCCCTTATTTTATTTCAGTTTGAAATGTAAGAGTTTTGGTCACATGATTTATAAAAAAACAAGTGCTATAAGAACTTAACTCTTTTGCTGAGCACTGGATAAAGGCAGAAAATTAAAGTTAGTGAACATATGATTACTCAGAAGCACTGACGAAGACACAAATATACAAGTGACAATCAGGAAGTGACGAAAAGAGAGGCAAATATTGAGTGCAGAAACAACAGAGAGAGGAACCAAATGTGCATAATGACTGTCAGTAGTCATGCAGCACTTGGCAACTTTAGCAACTACAATTCATAATCTGGCTTAAGTGCTATCCAAAGAGCACCCCCTTGTTAAGGGTAAGTAAATAAGAAACAGGCAGCCAATCGGTATGAATATACCCCCTGACAGCATGATACCTATCTGAAGTGAAAAAATAGTCCATCAACTTAAAAGAGTAGGAATGACAACCGCAGATTTCAAGGATGCAAAAGTCTGCTAAATTTGTCTCTATCAGAGGGACAAACAGGTGCAGAGAGAGGTCGAAAGAGAAGGTAAAAGACAGAAAATGAAGTGCAGCGAAGTGCGACAGAGGAATAATGTGCAACATGTGCAGAGCAGAGGCAGGACGTCTGCAGTTACCAACAAGATCAACACAGCAGACTGAGCATGTAATTGTTTGATCAGTGTTCTACCCCAGTAAAGAAATTCATATAAATAACACTCAGACTGCCTGTGTTAGTAAATACTCCCAATATAAGGAAACACTGTATTCTCGTGTGTGGTGAGGTACGTTATAGCAAGGAATTCTACAAAGGAGAAGATACTACAGTTTTAACAGCTAACAAAAGCAGCATCAACTAAACTCCCCAATGGCATTTTTAAGAGTTTCCTATCACAGCAGTTTTAAACTTTCTTCTTTTCCTGTTCTTGGAAACAGTTTAGGTGCACTTGGTAAGCACTTAGATGCACTACTCAAGAACAGGTATAGATATAGGAACTACTAGTGATCACCAATCATTTGCTATCAGATAGGTCTGGGAACATATCATTTCATCAAAGGTGGTTTCAGAGAATGCAAAGAAACTGAAACCAGTTTGCAGAAACAACTCGCATTGAAAGTGGACATTGCTTTTTTCTCCATTATTGATCAACCTCAGAGTCGGTATATATAATTCCAGGGGTTGTGGGGGCATCTCTCCCATGAGTGGCTTGCTCCTCCTGAAAAAATAAAAATAAAAAAGGTTTCAATGTTCGTTGAAGGCAGTTTTGACAAACTGGTTTCAGTTTCTTTGCATTCACTGAAACTACCTTTGACGAATCAAATGAATCCATATAGTCTCAACTCGTGGCACAGTGCCCCCACTCATTTTCATTTAATGTTTGCCATATTTAGAAATGTTGATATAGAGCTGTGAAAAGAGCATTGTGGAATGCAAGTAAATGACATACAGACATTGAAGCCATAAGCAAATTCAATATATTAGATTTTAAGTTTAACTAAATGTGAGCAATCTTGCCTAATGTTCCAAGCTATCAAAAATAGCACTGCACAGTAAATTAAAAAGACAAATGTTTACAATGATACATAAATCAAATGTGGAACTAGTACCTGCCTCCCTGACCTCCCTCCCAAAAAAGAGATATCTATTTTTTATGTACCCTTATGGTGTTGGATTGGGATAAAAGTGAAATAAATATATCCACACTCATTTTACAATGCTGCCATCATATATTTAAACAGCATACTTCCATACCCTAACCCACAGACTGGGATAAAAGCAGAGTGCCACAGTAACATATTCTAACTCGATGTTGTCAGGTGTATGTACACAACTGTGTTTGCTTGTATATTCCAACGTGTTGCTCCTTCATAGCACATTGCCAATGGATAAGCTATAGCAACTTTCTGTACAAATCTGTCAGGTATGACTGTGAAGAAAGTTATATAAAAAACGACCGTACTGTTCCCAATTCCTACATAAGCTATAGCAACTTTCTGTACAAATCGGTCAGGTATTACTGTGAAGAAAGTTATGGAAAAAATGACTGTACTATTCCCAACCTCTACATAAGCTATAGTGACTTTCTGAGACACCTTTAACCAGGGCCAGTTTACAACTAGGTGAGACCAAGGGCAGTGGTTAAAGGTGATGGTCCCCCTACTAGGTTTTTGTCAACCCCCCCCTTAAACAACTGAGGGTATAGGTGTCATCAAACCATAAGAAGATAGAGTCTAGATACTCTGTGATAACATTTAGCCTTATTTTTAAAATAATTACTTGTTAATTATTTTATTGTCATCCAGAAGAGTTTTGTATGTCCCCCACAACACGTACACACACACACACACACACACACACACACACACACACACACACACACACACACACACACATGCAAGCACGTACACACACACACACACACACACACACACACACACACACACACACACACACACACACACACACACACACACACACACACAAAACTGGTCTTCACACTGATCACTCACACTGCATGATTACTAACAGGCAAATTGGAGGAACATCACTTCATCTATTTTAGGTGTGGGAGATGTGCACAATGTTCCTATATTGCCGGGTGTAAAGAAATTAGAATACCCAGCTTGGGAATGACTTTAAGGGCAAATAGGTACAATAGTTGCTACTCCAAAGGAGTTCTGCTACAGGAACCACAGTATGGTACAGAGAGAACCAATGACGTTGAACCATGCTCCCTGACCAAAGGTAAATGTAGCTATGCCAGGCACTGTTCTACTATACAAACTATAGCATGGTACAGAGAGAACCAATGATGTTGAAGCATGCTTCTTATAAGTTCATAGGTAGGTACTAGGCTATCAGCCCAAGGGCCTATGTAAGCCTAGCCAACAAAGTTCCCTGGCTTATGCCATCTAAGAAAGTTAATTTCCTGTGCCCCTGTCGAGCAGAGCCACAGAAGTGATCCCCAGGGTGTATTTCCTATTTCCCATCCACTCATCAAGATTTTTCTTGAAGAGTGCTAATGAGGAACTTTGCTTGACATAGATGGGTAGCTTGTTCCAGAGTATAGGAAGTCTCTGGGACAGGAATCTACCCCTCCAGCATGTCCTGTTTATTGTGGTGACAAGGTTTAGGTCCCTAGAATGTGTAGCTCAGAGGGATTGGGATTTCGTTAGGTGTAGCATGTCCAACAGCCCTGCATTCGACATAGCTTTATATGTTAGGCAGAGATCTCCTTAGAGTAGGAGATATGCTACAGAATAAAGCTGGAGTTTTTGAGAAAGTCAGTGTAGGGCATCTGTTTGAGGCCAATAATCCTCTTTGTGAGGTACTTCTGTGGCATTTATAGCTGCTGCATATGTCTTGTGAGGTACATTCCAAAAGGGGCATTGTACTCTATAATGGGTCTAATGAGTGCCAAATAGAGGGGAACAATAACCTCTTTTTTTCTTGGATGTGAACCCTTTTGTGATGAGGTGTGCCACATAGAAGGATTTCCTGACTGTTGTGGCAATGTGATTATCAAAGGAGAGACTACTGTCCACCTGGGTCCCAAGGTCTCTTATCACACATTCAGTGTTAAGTAGTCTGACATTTATGTGGTAGTTCATGGGTACAGAGTTTTTACCAAAGGGAATGACATTGCACTTTTTGCATTGAGCTTGAGGCCATGGCTCTGACACCAGGCATCTGTCTCAGTGAGGCCCTTCTGTAGAATGTCCTCATCATTTGGGGACTTGACTATAGCTCCTAGTTTGCAGTCATCTGCGCACTTCATTAGCTAGAGTCCTTCTGTGTTAGCCTGTACTTCAGAGAAGTAGATACCAAACAGGAGAGGTCCCAGGACTGAACCCTGTGGTACTCCACTTGTCACTGGTTTGAAGTCAGATTTGGAGTCTGCAACTTTTACAGTGTGGGTTCTGTCAGTGAGCCAGTTGGCAGCCCATCTTGTGACGTAGGGATTTATACCTAGTTTATTGAGTTTAGAAATAATTCCAGAATGGGGGATGGTGTCGAAAGTCTTGGCGAGGTCAAGATAGGCTGTGTGAACCACCTTACCCTTGTCTACAGCTTTGGTGACTACCTCAAAGAAGTCAATCAGGTTCACAAGGCATGATCTGCCTTTCACAAACCCGAACTGGGTGGGGTCCAGAGTTTGGAGGTTACCAATGTCTATGTTTATGAGTTCCATGATGATACGTTCCATGGCCTTGCAGACCAGGCTTGTCAGGCTAATAGGGCGATAGTTCCCAGGATCAGTGGTGGCTCCCCCTTTGTGGAGTGGGATAACTGTTGCTGTGCGCCATTCAGTGGGCACTAAGCCTGATGTGAGACTATGATTGAACATGGTATTTAGGTGTGGAGCCAGTTTGTTCTGAAGTTCGTAAAAAATGCAGCCTGGGATGTTGTCCGGTCTTATGGATGCTGTGTTTTTGGTTTTAGAGAGTGCAGCTTTTACCTGCATAGATGAGATTACAGGGACTCTGCATTCTTCCTGTATAGATATGGGCCCTTTAGGGGGTCAGTGGGGGGTAACGTTAGCACTGAACCTATCTGCCAGGATGTTGACAATATCAGTTGGTTCTGTAATTTTCATGCCATTGTGCTGTAACTCAGAGCACATCTGGGTGTTGCCATTGAGATTCTTGACATAGTTATGGAATGCTTTGTGGTTGCCCTTAGAATCAGTGGTAATTTTGTTTTCATAACTAGCTTTGGAGGATCTTAAAAGGGATCTCAGCTTCTTACTGAGGCTGACCAGGGAGCTCCTCCACTCATGGGATTTAACTCTCTTTTGCAACAGTTTCTTCCTTATGTTGTAGAGTTTGTTTATGGTAGGGGACCACCAGATTGGCTTCCTTTTTTTGGAGGATAGCGTCTTGGTTCTGTTTGGGATAGCATGATCCATGCACTCGAGTAAGTGCTTATAGAGTGCATTTGTGTAGGATTCAGCAGTCTCATCTGCATGGGTGGCATGAAGTTCACCACTTCTGACTTAAGAAGCATGAAGTTGGCTTTGGAGAAATTTTTTACCATGGTTTCCTTAATGGTGGGCGGGAGCAGGATGCAGATATCTAGGGTGATTAGCTTATGGTTGGATCTGACCAACGAAGAGTTGCCTTCAGGTGTGAAACACTGGTCACATATGTCGGTAATGACTAGGTCTAGGATATTGTTGCCCCTGGTAGGGGTGTGGATAAGTTGATCCAGGGCACTGGAATTTATGAATTCCAGAAAGCATTGCGTGAAGGAGTTGGTACATGAGTAGTTTTCCCA
The DNA here is from genome assembly GCF_019279795.1 of Protopterus annectens. Taxonomy (NCBI): domain Eukaryota; kingdom Metazoa; phylum Chordata; order Ceratodontiformes; family Protopteridae; genus Protopterus; species Protopterus annectens. The sequence goes on along the minus strand of NC_056737.1, from coordinate 1,121,673,827 downwards.
GTTAATGGTGGGGTAGTTGAAATTGCTTAATTATTAGGGTGTTTTGTTGAACCCTAATATTTTCCAGTATATCAAGAAAAGAGAAGTGGGAATCCTGGGGCATGGTGGGGGATCTGTAGCAAGCTATAATTTGGATTGCAGTTTTGCCCAGAGTTAGTTGCACTTGGATAACCTAAGATGCATTATGTTGTGCAACTTGCCTGGAGGTGTGGATATTCTTAATGAATATAGACACACCTCCGCCTTTGGTGTTCTGGTCCAGGTTAGATGGCCAAAATGTGTGGTATGAGTTATAGCCTGGTAATGCAGGTGTGCTCTCTAGATCCTTGAACCAGGTCTCAATCACTGCACAGATATTGATGTTCTCCATTTTAAGGATTGCCTCAAGTGAGTGCATTTTGAGATTTTGACTTCTAACATTGAGTAGCATTACCCCCCGTTTTTGCTTGCCTGTTCCTGTTACGGTGGCGAATTTGTCATTTGAATCTTGCCTAAAAAAGGCACTATAGGGGGTGGCAAGACCCTTAGCCAGTATCCAAAATTCCAGGGGCGACATGTGCAGGCCATCTCTGGCAAAGCATCGTGGTCTGTCAACCATGTCGTCCCAGGCAGACAGATACTGGATCCCCTTAGAATGACACCAGAAGCTTAGCCAATTGTTGAAGTCAATCATTTTGTCCTTGTACTGCGGTATGATTCTGGGCGATGGCAGGATGCTACTCAGGGCTAGGGTCATACCTGCCTGGGCTACAAGATCTTGACCAAAGGTAAATGTAACTATGCCTGGCAATGTTCTACCATACGAACTACAGCATGGTACAGAGAAAACCAGTGACGTTGAACCATGTTCCCTGACCCAATGTAAATGTAACTGTGCCTGGCATTGTTCTACCATACAAACGACAACATGGTACAGAGAGAACCAATGACAATGAACCATGGCCCCTGACCAAAGGTGAATGTAACTATGCCTGGCAATGTTCTACCATATGAACTACAGCATGGTACAGAGAAAACCAGTGACGTTGAACCATGCTCCCTGACCAAAGGTAAATGTAACTATGCCTGGCATTGTTCTACCATACAAATTACAGTGTGGTACAGAGAGAACCAATGACAGTGAACCATGCTCCCTGACCAAAGATAAATGTAGCTATGCCAGGCATGGTTCTACCATAAAAACTACAGCATAAAACAGGGAGAACCAATGACAACAAACCATTCTCCCTGACCAAAGATGAATGTAACTATGCCTGTATTGAAAGAGAAAGTCATAACTTGTAGCTGTTTTTGTAGTCATTACCTGATCTAAGGAGTGAACATTTTCAATTAATACTCATAATGAAATAAACTGAAGCTAAGTACAAACCATCATTTACTGCCAGCTACATTTACTTGAAGAAACGGGCAAGCTGCAATAACTGCATATAGGTTTAAATAGTGATCTCAGCTGGGTTTGCCACTGTCCACAACCTGATGGTATGGTTTTGACTTGTATGAGGAAACTATAGCTAGTAAATACCCAGGCCTCAGGGAAGATGAAAAGACTCTGTAGAAAGAGCAGCCCAGCTAGGAATCTGTTGTTTCATGGTATTTGTTTCAGGCTATGCACTTTTGCCTGGTGAGTGAACAATGCAGTGGTTGCTTTAACCTGCCCTGCATTAAGTGCTGGATGGCTGCCCATTTGAATATGTATGGGATGACCTGTGAAAAGCTTCTTATAAATGCTGTTCAAAATCATTAATAGCTTCCACACAACTACTTCAGATGGGTCCTGTAATCTCCCCCACTGACCACCCCCATAATGTCCAGTCTTGATCTCCTTAATAAGAGAACCTCTCACTACAAAGATAAATGTAAATAATCTACAGTATACATATCCTAATCCTCATCTGAGGCCTCCTTGGCAGTGTGTTTTCAATTATTTGACCATTGAAGGATAAAATACATGAGTAAATAATTAAAACAAAATAATTTACTTTATTGCATATGTGGTTTGAGTTAACAGTTTGATAGCATGCCTAAAAAAGGCACTATAGGGGGCGGCAAGACCCTTAGCCAGTAACCGAAATCCCAGGGGCGACAAGTCAAAACCATACCATCAGGTTGTGGACAGTGGCAAACTCAGCTGAGATCACTATTTAAACCTATATGCAGTTATTGCAGCTTGCCCGTTTCTTCAAGTAAATGTAGCTGGCAGTAAATGATGGTTTGTAATTAGCTTGTAATTGCAGCTTGCCCGTTTCTTCAAGTAAATGTTATTCAAATCAAAACAGAAGTTTCTCAGAATTTTTTTCTAATAGTTCAGTTTAAGTAACTGTACAGTGTTTGGCGAGTAGCAGTTGTTAATGAGAAACTGATATGACAGTAGTTTTTGCAGTTGATGTCATGGTTAGTTTAGCATATATTTTTGTACATTACATGTGTTTTGACACTTTAAGAAAAACAACCCATTTGTACTGGAATAAAATTTCTCTTCTCTGTAAGTTTTAAACGAGTCGTATTGAATAACTGTAAATACATGAGAAGTACAGTGGAAATCTGCCCACCTAATTCCATGGTGCTATGCATTCCAGAAACAGCAAATTAAATTTGATGTGAGGAAGGAAACTATGAAGCAGACAGGAAGAGTTCAGGAATGACAAAGAGTTCTGTGAGCTTGGGGATTCTGGATATGCAGCCTGCAACGTTTTTTTTTTTTTTTTTTTAATTTCAAGTATAAAGTAGATTAACTATTGACATCATGAGACAATGCTGAAAAAAGGGCAAAAGTAGTGGGAATAAAGCACTGGTAAAGTATCCTGAAAGCGCCAAGAATCATTCCAAAATGTATTTACTCTGTTTCTTTTAGGTGACTGCCTCACCTTATCCAGGACTTGAACCCTTGCCTAAATTATGCTCTAGAATCCTGTGGCCCTTAAGCACCTCTCTACATGCTTTGCACATTCCGTTTCCGTAGTACTCATTGTGATCTCATTGTTTGGGTCTGAGGTGTATGTCATGTTAAATAACTTGTATTCAGAAAATTTCTTGCCAAATAAAGATTACATTTATCTTTTGATGTCAGGTGTGGATTTCATTTAGCTATAAGTTAAAAACCTGATTTTAATAGCATAATTTTAGCCTTTTTGTTTGCTTAATTTCAGACAGTGTATGATTGCATCATATATTAATTTATCAAAATACACAAGAATCAAATCACAGTTGACTGATGCCGGCATTTTTAAAATCTGTTTACTGAAAAATCCAAAATATTGAAAGAAAAAATGATCACAAAAGGAAAAGTTTCCTTTTGTAATCAGTTAACCAAAATCCTAGCATTAAATTCAAGCATACTTTGTCTGAACAGTGGTAACATTACAGAAAAGGATTTTTCTAAGGTGCAGGGTTGTGGTGTGGACAGTAGTAGGATCAGTATTTGGGTTATCATGCATTAGTAAAGTTGGACAGAGGGCTTCCCTTGTCCATCATTAGTAATGCATGCTAAGCCTAAGTCTAAGCCACCCTCTGCTCATCATCCCAAATCTGTACCTTACCTTCGAAAAGCCCGTGCCATAACACTACCACTACACAAGACACTCAGACACACACCACATACAGTAGCATAATATTAACTATATCCCTTTACCATCCCTTACTCAAAACCTAAACACAAACACTCACATACAAATTCCTAATGGCAAAACTTCAGTATATCCAAAAGTTTCAGCACTGAAATCGCAAAGCCCTTCTTACCTTACCCACACACTCATAGTCTTTGTCCTGCCACCATCTCCGGCACTCAGTAATGAAGACTCTCAACGAATTTTCAATTTTCCTAACAATTCACTCTCTATAAATGATAATTTGACCGAGTGAAGTTTATTGATACATACATAAATACGTATATAAGTATATAGATATATTGACATAGATATATAAATATATAGATATAGATATAGATATAGGTAGATAAATAGGTGTAATGAATGCATTTATTTTATTTATATGAAGCAGTGTGCACATATTTTACTTACCATCACTCTGAGTTTGTCATCAAGCTCTTACTACCACTTCATGCGTGGAATCAATCAGCATAACTAAGTAACATGCAAGGAAAAACGTCACACAATGCACACACAAACAAAACACACACACACACACACACACACACACACACACACACACACACACACACACACACACACACACACACACACACAAATAAAAACAACAAAAGCAAGCATTCATACATGAATCGAACAGATGTATGGCAGAAGTTCATCTTACTAGTGTTCAACACTGAAACGTGTGAAAAATAGGAGGAGAATTGCAGACAACACTTATGTGTGTTTTTTTTTTTTTTTTTTTTTATATTGAGCACTGCAAGTCAAATTATGACCACAATCAACCAAACAAAAAGGTTAGCTTAGAATGACTGTCCATGTCCATTTGGAACTACTGCCAAGTTATTCAGCAGTCCTGCGTTACTGCATTCCTTCTCTAGTTATACAAGTTCTGCCAAGGAAGGCCTTAAGTAGCAACCATTATGTCTCATCCTCCCTGTCATCTGATTCTTTAGTTAAATAAGTTAGGGAGTGAAATCAGTTAGGAGAGGCTAAAGAAAAATGAAGTTTTTGTTTCACAGCTCCAGAATAACTCTGGTGGTTTAGTCCTTGACTTGGCCAAACATTTTGTTCTCTTATCTGGCCGTTCCTAAGGAGTTTCTAGAGAACATACTAGAAACATAGGCAGATGTGGTGGATGAGGAATATAAAAAGGATTGTGCCTTGCCTGACTTGTCAAAAAAATTACTAAAGAAAATGGCCTCAGCTCCCTGGCTTTATGCAGAACCACTTTCTGTGTTCAGGTACTTACTAATCTAGTATCTAAGATGGCTAGCATAGGCCCTAGAGATAATTCTCGCACACTTTCTTCTTCCAGTAGAGATTGTCCATTAAGGAGTAATGCCAGCTGCCATTCAATGAAACGTATTAGTTGAATCCAGTCTTTGTCCTTGGGAAGTCACTGATGTGGAGATTTCTTCTTTTGACCTGGTATTTTAAGTCATCTACCTTTAATTATTTCTTGTATCAGGCTACTATTTTTTATAGTTAGGAAGTGCGCCAGCATGTGTGTGTGTGTGTGTGTGTGTGTGTGTGTGTGTGTGTGTGTGTGTGTGTGTGTGTGTGTGTAAGGGGTACCTGTAGTCTTTGAAAAGCCATTTGCTGTCTCTCCATAAAGGGAGTGATCATTGCTAGTTGTTTCTGACAGGACTGACTTAACTCCCAGAAGGTATAAGTATCCTGCAGAATCTCCTTCAGTAATGCTATGGAGTTTATGAATGGTCATAGGCTATAACAATCTCAAACCTTGAGCTCCATGATATTAGGGTTTCCCATTATGCCATCATGCTGATGGTTCGAACAGTTTATTTTCAGGTATACATGATGTATATTAATTTAACACTGACACCAACTGTATTAAGTTCAGTTTTTAAAAACAGAGTGAACTGGCTACAAGAAAAAGTCTACAAATAGATATTTTCATCGCAATTGCCAAGAGTGACATTTCCTGGACTTAAGAAGACATTCCATCTCATGTATGCCCTTAACATACCCCTGTACTATCACACATTCAAATTTGCACACCATGCTAGCAAAATGGCTATCAGATTCACTAATAATATGTAGTTTGGGAAGTTCAGTTGTGCCTTTTATAAACTTTCAATTATAAGCATTTCTTTTAACTGTATACTAGACAAATGCATGCCAAACCTATCAACCAGCTGGATGACTTGCAATTTTGAGCCTGTTTTTTTTGGGGGGTCGGGGGGATATTTGGTTGGATGTCCATGTAGTTTGCAGCTGTGACTTTGAAGCTTGTACTGTTCATACTTTTTAATAAATACTTAGCAATGTTCATAAACGTGGTGTGTGCAAAAAGGAAGGATGAAGAGGTGACAAATTATCTCATGCACAGCGGGGGAGTGGCATGTGTACCATGGCTAATTAGTACTGCACAGTTCACATAAAATGCATTGTAAACAGCAAATAGTGCTGAAGTATGCTGTGATGGTAGAATACAGCAATTACTGTCCAAGACATGGGTACAAACATGGTGATCACAGTAAATGTGCCAGTTGCAGCAGCTGTCCTACATGCAGTGAGAGCTGCATGCAACGCCAAAGGCAACATGATAATTCTCAATATACATAGTCATATTGTCATAAAGCAAGCTGTGTAGAATGGATGCCACAACATTAAACTTACTGTGTGAGAAGTGCAGGGCCATGGAAGTACATAGCTCTAGGGACAGACCAATTCCCTGCAGACAAGGCTGTTTTAGCCAGTGGCACATTTTAGCAACCTGGAGAACTATGCAACCAAGCATACAGGTGCACCAAAAACATAATACAGTATATATATGGATACCTGAAAGTTAACGTGGTTTTGTTGTCTGCACGTATCTTTATGATATTTAAGTTTTGAATACTGCTTTGTCCAACTGAACTGTAGCAAATTTTTCAGTGGAGACTCGGGGAGAAAGCCTTCACAGCCTATGTATAAAATATATAATGTTCAAAAATTACAGATATCGACAGTAATTAATATAACTTCGAGCATAGACACATCAATAAAAGAGTACAAGTTGATTAATATAACTAAGATACTATGTATTAATTTCCGACATATTTTTAAAATATTCAGTGTTTGGTCTGTGCTGTTATATAGCCCGGTACACAGCAAGGCTATTGTAAGTTTATTGATAATTTTTTGTATTATCAAGACTTAGTATAACTTTATACTAAGACTTCTTACCTATATATATACTGATGATAAAACAAACGATAACAGCAAACTAGTCTCTTCCTATTTCTAGACTTGTCTAAAGCCATCGACACATTTTGTCACAGCAAATGTCTACTTCAAATGTCCTCAGTAGGTCTCTCTCAGCTCATCCTTCTATGGTTCAAATGCTGCTTATACAACAGGTTATACAACAGGTATCAGTCAGTAAAATGGCACTTCACTCTCTCTGTGTACTTCCCAGTCAACAACGGTGTACCACAAAGCTCTATCCTTAGTTCGCTACTCTTTAACATTCACACCAACACCCTCCACACATCCTCACAACAGGCCTCCCTAATACAGTACACAGATTACTCTACACTCATTTGCACATCTGACAACATCACACCTCAAACAAATTAGACAAGAATCTTTAACAACAACTGAAACATGGCTTTGCATCACACAACTCATGCTCAACCCTACAAACACACAAATTACTTCTTTTCTCCCAAAAATCCCCCTCCCATGAAAAAAACAAAATCTAAAATTGTCTGTCTTGATAATACAACCATTGAAGCCACCTCTCATAGCAAATTATGAGGGATGATATTGGATTACAATCTTAAATTTAACCTGTATATACAAATCTGCATAAGAAAAACTCATCAAAAACTGGGGATGCTTTATAGAGCCCAAAACTTTCTCACCAAAACAACTAAAGCTACACTTGCCACTACTTATCTCCTCCCCACACTTCTTTATGGTGCTCCCATCCTTACTAGCATCTGGGCTTCGCAAAAATTAAAACTTGAACAATGCTATAACAAAATTACTAAATTTGCACCAAATACCCCTTTCTGAACCCACCTCTGTATGAGACTAAAAGCCTAAATTGGTTAGAACTATCTGATCAACTAAAATATTTATTTATTTTTTATTTATTTAACATTTGTTTGCCAGGATAGTCTGACTGGACAACAAGTGTCCTTTTTCAGCAGAGTCCTGGGGAGAAAAACTCTGTAAGTTTACAGAGGGAAGAAAAATTTACAAAAGAGACATTACAGAGTAGTAGCATGCAGATTGTAGACTTTACAGCAGTTAGTATACAATAACAGGATATTACCCATTTTGGTTGAAAATACAAGTGTACAAAATATACAGTGAGAGTAGATAAGAACCTGGTAGAGCATTGCAAGATATTTCACAATTGAATAAGAGTATATAAATGTTTAAGTTTCCATATATACATTCAAGCAAATATACATGAAAAGCATATATATATATATATATATATATATATATATATATATATATATATATATATATATATATATATATATATATATGTATATGTGTGTATATATAATATATATATATATATATATATATATATGTATATGTGTGTATATATAATATATATATATATATATATATATATATATATATATATTTATTTATATATAGATATACACACACGCACATGCATACACTCATATAGAGGTATAGTTAGAGCATGTTTGTGTTGTCCAGGACAGATGGGGTGTAGAAAGAGTTTGTGGATGAGGCTTCAGGGGGTCAATTATAGTTTCATAGATGGTTGGTGAAAAGAACAGAAGTGAAACTGAATTGCAAAATCTTAGGGATGACAAATGATTTAAATGCAACTACTTGCATAACAATAAGTTATGAAGATTACTTACATCTCAAAGTAGGAAAGATTCCTCGAAACTATACTCACAAAAATATAAGATATTCAAGAAAATTTGTATACTTTACAAGACAAACTCAGGAAATTTATGCTTGGCTGTTACAGGGAATTATATAACATTACATGTGTACAAAATGCTCAATGAATTGAGGAACGGATTGATGAAACTCTAGAGTAATCTTTTAACACCTTTAATGTGACATTACAAGATGAAAAAGATGGCATATCTTCCTTGAAAAGAACTAAAGAACAGGTTCAGAATTATATGTGACTTTCAAAGATGAACTTGCCCTTATATTTTGCCATTAGTACATTTTCCGAAAATTAACAGTTAGGAAGTTTACATTTCTATGCGATAAGCAGAATAAATAATGATTGAAAATAAATCAGAGTTGGTACATTACTAGAATATTATCACCCTATATCAGTTTTGAATGTTGGCTATAGAATTATAGCTAAGGTAATAAATAAAAACGGTCTATATTAGTTCATCAAAACTTCAATTCAATAAATACCTATTCATCGACCACTATTCAATGAACGTTCACATCAGTGCATTTTTTCCCAGGGCACTGAGTTAGTAGGCCAACATGTGGAAATTTGCCCTTTTCCCCACCGTAGTGTGATCTCGGAGTTGGTATATATAAGTAGGGGGTGTGGGGGTGCAGCCTCCAATTTGGTGGTTTTGTTATACTGCCGTGTGTATCACTCTGTATGGTGGCCTACTAAATTAGTTATTTGGGAAAACATTTATTGATTTGTGCATTTGATAAAAAGATAGTTCTTTGAATCGGGGTCGATGAATAGGTATTCTTGGAATTGCCGTTTTGATGAAATAATATAGACCCAATAAAAATAGTAATTCAGCTTGGAAATATATTAATAGATACATAATTTGGCTTTTACCCAGGCAGATCAATGCACAAAGTAAATAAATATCTTCAACTAGTGATATATATATATATATATATATATATATATATATATATATATATATATATATAAGATATCTAATAAGAAGAAGAATTCACCTAAAATCAGTTTGATAAATTGACCGCTTAAATAGCATTTATATTTGGCATGTTGTCCAATATTACTCACTTCCGCAAGCAATAACGACTATGATTTATAATTGTATGGAACAAATGCTACACATATTAAAATAAATGGAGGCAAATCTGAAGAATTTGTTATATCTACTATTATAAGATAAGGTCGCCTACTTTCTGCATTCTTGCTTGTTGCTGTTGTGTCTTTCGGCTTTTCCCGGTTAGGGGTTGCCACAGCGGAACTCTGGTCCATTAATGATTTGTAGTTGATTTTTACATGCTGAGTTACCAGCCCTGACGCACAACCTTCAACAAAGGTATGCCCATTCACGCATGTCTCCACGCAGAAGACGCTCTAGGTGAGAATCGAACCGGACAACGTCTTACTGTGAGGTGACAACGCTACCTTCTGCATTCTTGCTTGTACTAGTTGTAAATCCACCTTTATTTAAAGTACAGAATTTGATGTCTGGTGTTCCTTTTATAATGGGGAACTTACACATATTGCCCATGTAGATGGTATTGTTGTTATTATTAGATCTTTCAAAACAAATATTAAGAAATTGAATATATATATTTTTACCATTGCTAAAGACTTAGTAAGATAAAATTATTAACTGTTGGAAATCTAAAAGACTGGTACTTCAAACAACACAATGCAATTTAATGAATACTAATGAAGAAATGATACTTATGGTTCTTAATTTCCTATTTTTAGGAGTGTCATATGCTTCAAACCATTATACAATTTTGCACATTATTTATAAGAGAATGGCTTACAAATGCTTGGTCCTCAATGTCCTACTTGGATACAAGGCATCATTATTCTTTCAGGAAAACTTGGCTTAGATGGGCCGCCTGGGTCATTAGCCTTGTAACAATCTATGAATCTATAAATGATATTATTATAAGAACAAGACGGAAATCATATTTCTGTTTACTTGGATGTGTGAATATTGTGAATATAGTGGTGCTCCTTCTGATTTTATTTCTTGTTTGAAGCTTTCATATTGACATGCATATCTTGGCACTCACTGGTAGTTATAGTATCATGGCTACCCTTGTCATGACTCATGATGCATGTGCTGCTTGATCCTGCAATGTTGTACTAAACATCCTGGTACACCAATAGTCACATCATCAGGGCTACCCAGGTTAGTCTGGTCAGTTTAGGTAACAGCGGTTACATGTTTAGTGACATCAGCCACAGAATTTGCCAAGCAGAACTGAATGATGGCTTTGTCAGCCCTGTATGGGGAACCAACAGGTGTCTGTCATCAATGTTCCTGGCACAATTGTTGAGCTAGTGTTTGCTATGTACATCAGTTTAATGTTTGACATCTGCAGCACATCTGCAAATCTGCAAATGAAAACAGCTAGATTGTTAAGGTGGGTGCATACAGCCACACTACAGGTAGCTGGCAGACATGTTTTGTCATGGCTTCCTGCAGTCACTGAAATCACAGCCTCAACAGAAACTGTAACATGTTTCTGTCCTGTTTGATGTAGAATATCTGGTTTACATACAGTTGTGGCATGTCAGTGCATAAATGTTTCAGCATTAGCAGCAGGAAAATACATGTTATATGACATTACAGCAGACACGTGCAGGGCTCCCGCTTCCATTACCCCGGATGCGACAGATGGACCTTGTGTTACAAAAAATACCAGGAAATACTCATATAAAATCAACATTATTGTTAGTGACAGCTACTCGTATAAAATCACCATTATCACTAGTGATAACTACTCATATAAAATCGTTATCGCTAGTGATAACTACTCATAAAATCATTGTTATTGCTTGTGATAACTACTCATATAAAATCATCATTATTACTAGTGATAACTACTCATATAAAATCACCATTATCACTAATGATAACTACTCATATAAAATCATTATTACTAGTGATAACTACTCATATAAAATCATTGTTATCGCTAGTGATAACTACTCATATAAAATCATTGTTATCGCTAATGATAACTACTCATACAAAATCATCATTATTACTAGTAATAACTACTCATATAAAAAAACATTATCACTGGGTCTATATTCGAACATCGAAGTATTAAAACTTCGAATATTCTGATATAGAACACTATTCAGTGAACGCTAAAAATAGCGAAGCTTCAGAACAGCGAATTCTTTCCTTGGGAAAGAATTTGGTTGGCCATTTCTGTGGCTTCAATATTCTTAGCGGTATGGTGGAAAGTTACGGGTTGTGTTCAGGTAAGTGTGCGATTGTTTGTACGTTAGGGTTAGGGGTCGGTTAAGTGGGTTAGGGCGTGGGTTAGGCGTGTGTGTGATAGTGATAGACTTTAGGGTTAGGGGCAGTTTAAGTGAGTTAGGGTTAGGGTGCGGATTAGGTGAGTGCGCGATAGTGACAGACCTTAGGGTTAGGGTTTGGGTTAAGGTAAGTGGGTAGATAGTAGTGTATGTTTAGTTTAGTGTAGCGTTAGATGTAGGAATTTAAGTGTATGTGTGTGGTTGCTGTTTGTTTGATGTGCTTGTGTTGTGTGTATGTGTTTCGGAGCAGCAAATTTTTTTCATGGGAAAAAATTTGCTGTTCTGAATGTTCAATATTTTCATGTTTAGATGTTTTGGGGCCAATGAAATAGCGTTTGCTATTTCATCTTTAGATAACATGATATAAATGCTTATCACTAGTGATAACTACTCATATAAAATCATTGTTATTACTAGTGATAACTACTCATATAAAATCATCATTATTACTAGTGATAACTACTCATATAAAATCATCATTATTACTAGTGATAACTACTCATATAAAATGACTATTATTGTTAATGACAAACCATCTATCTCACATTCACTTTCCAGGCACACTCCCTTCATACTGGTCATCTGGAATTGACGCTCTGCTCTTAAGTGTCCATGACCACCGCAACATTTATGTCCTCTACCAACTCTATGATTGACACTCACTATGATCTCTGTTGCTTCTGTGCTGCAATAGATGAGTGGGAATTAGTTCTCCTCATCTGTGAAGGTTCCCCTTTTGGTGATAGCCAGGTATCCTTAAATCTTCTCAGGTTAATCTATGAAGAAGGTGTCTTTGGCACACAACTGTGGCACACCATTCATGATTATATTCCAGCACATTCCATAAAAGACAATGGCATCTGAAAAATAATGAGATGTAACTAAAGCTGCATATGCTTGGACAGTGAATGAGCAGGTACTTTGTCCAGTGTTTAACTACACCTGAAACCGCAGTGCATGAGTGGTCTGCTGATATGTATGTGCCTTTCTGTTCTAGCACACAGTAAGGTGAGAGCCATGTTCAACAACAGCAGTAATAGTCATCAACATGCATGCATTACACATGGCTGGAGTAGCCACCATGACATCACGTATGCATGTAATACCAGTCATATGATTCCATGGCTTTCTGCTGTTGTAAACTGAGAAATCAAAAGGCCAGCACACAGTGGTGTTAAATGTTAATATTAGACTTTAATATAACGGTGTGTTGGCCTTTTGATTTTTCATTTGACTGAGGTGTTTTGGGTCCATGCTCTTGCTGTACTTGCAGGGGAGTATTCTGTTTCCTGCTGCTGTACACAACTTTACCAGTCATGAAGTCCTTCAGCTGTACTCACTTTGTGCAACATCTATATGCATATTACGCACAAACTGACACAAACACAGGCATTTGTTATGGCCAATATCACTGTACATACATGTGTATGCTCCCAGCCACATTTATTCCATGTGGTTTCATCCTAACATGACCTAATACCATTGTCATGTTGATTAAGATGGCAAATCAAGTAAGAGAAACCACAAGCTTCAGTAGGCCCTGAACCACACTGTGGAGTAGTCAATATACCAATATTATTTATAGGCCATATTCAGCCTTGTAAGGAATGGTTATTTGGCATATATACTTTGGAGGGGGGGGCATGAACCTCAAATTGGTGTAACATTGTATGTGACCAGTTCGCAGACGTGGATACCTAGTGGATGGCTGAGCAATGCAGAATGTACTCTGACTCAAATCTGCAGAAACTGTAGTGGGCATTTTGACAAAAACTACATGAACCATTTGGTAGGTAATGCTAGAATTTTACTCTTCACAAGGCTTGTCATAATGGTACATTAACTGAAACCAGACTGATTCCTTGCAAGTATTTTATGGGAGAAATAGGATGCAAAGTCAACATGAGTAATGGCTTTGGAAGCACTGCAGTGAGTACATTGTAACTGATGTTATCATGATGTGGGTGACAGGATGTGCAATGTGGCACACCCATCAGTATGTGGCAGCAAGTAAAGTGCCATAAATTGAAGCAATGCATCTTTAAAGTCAACGAAGCAAACATAATTTGGATGAATGGATGGGACCCTCACTGAATGTAATAGCACATAATGTTAAAGGTTCCAGCAGTGCAGCTGTGGAAACCAATGCCTGATACACCATAAGGTTGAGTAGTGCATCCCTGGCAGGGTGGATACGTGAATTATGGCTACATGAGTTTAGCTATGATGGCAGGCAGTTACACATCTAGAATGACAAATCTGATCAAAATGGAGCTAGGTTCATTATGTTCACAAGCTCAAGTGTCTCCAAGTAACCATTTTCTGTAGACTACACAAGGATGTGTTAAAGAGATGTGCTTCCCATACCAAAATAAAAATGATTCTGCATTTTAAGTTAAATTTAGTATCTGACAAAGGTATAGTAGGATGCATAAAAAAAGTAAGAGAAGAAAAAAAACAGAAAAAGTTAGAAAAAGATTTGCTGATTCTTCCATTTGTTACATACTTATTTCCCAAAATGCACTCTTGTCTAATACTTGCAAGTAGGTAATAAATCAATACTTCCTACTGATAAAGCTTTATTATCTAATATTATGATTCTTGTTATTTTGTATTTGTTTCATGCATCGTTCTGCATACGAAAATCGTGTTGCGTATGGCAGTCTTCCTGCATAATCAGTGTGCGTTTGGTAACATTATGTACTATGTTATTATAATGCCATAGGCTGATAAATATTCATAACATAAGATTATTAACATTTTGAAAGTATAAACTGGTACATAGAAACCTAAAGTGACAGACATACTAAAAGAACAAGAAGTAAGCAGTAAACAGACCAAAACAGTACATTTCCTAGCTTTATAATATATGAGGTTTAAAACATTTTAGAAAATATCCGTAGCTGTTTGCAAACTAGGTAAAAGTTGCTGCAATAAAACTACTGAAGTTCTGTAAGAGACACACACACACCTGGTGCAGAAGAACTGATCTCACCATTAATGTGGTGTCAGGAGACTTGGCAAAAATGATATAAATTAAGATTATTAAGTAAACAGCAGAATCATGAAAAAGTGATATCACCTTTAAACATGAAGGGAAGACAGCAGATAATTTAATGATTGACTACTGTGTATCTACAAAGGCAGAAACGTTTTCCTACTGTTTGTCAAGTTTTGATCTGATACATTTAACTTGGCAGAATTTGTTGCTTTTCACAGTTGATTTGACTGCTTGTGTGGTTTTAAGCGTGCATCAGCAATGAATTCTATTTTTTTTTTGTGAGAGATTTCTCCCTTATTTTTGCTGTTGTAACTGAGGTGTTGGTGTATATAGGTTTGGGGCTGTGGGAGGCTTGAAAACACTTTTTTTTTTTTAATTTTTGTCAGTATGAGCTGATGATTTTATTTTTGT